>NC_142927.1:0-165000 GCF_054131065.1 Drosophila arizonae | reverse complement strand
TACATTTATATACTAATTTATCTAATCATATATATATACATATATATAATTATAATTAAATATTTTATTCAAATTTCAACCGAAAAAATTTTATCGGGGTACACTTATATGTTTATTAAATGCTTTACAATATATTGGCTAGTGGACTATAAAAACTTGAAATGAAATACGCATGTCGAAATTACTGATTAAGTCATAAAGGCTCATTTGGCAGTCACTCTACAATTCAAACAATACAAAATTGACAAACTACTGAATCGCCAGACAATTATTATCCCATCTCATACATACATACACATATGTATGCAAATGTATGTGCTCCCTCAAAGGCCAATCAACGGTAAATTTTGGGCATTACAATTTGCTCAGGCAGCAAGAGTTACGCACACAGGCCACAAATGCTCACACATGTTTCCAGAGACTGCAAGTGTGTGTATGCTTGCCCGTCGCGAATTCATATTCTTTATGCGTATCAACGCTTTCATACCCTTCCCACGAATATCCATCGAAACGCTACATTTTGTTTGCATGAGCCTGACAAACGCTTTTATGATTTAGGTATACCCTTCGCTGAAAAGGAAAAAGCTGGGATCGTCGCGAACAAAAATTTCAATTTTTGTGCGCCGCTGAGAGTGATGATTTCAGCGACCATAGAGCAGTGGTGCCAGATTTTCAGAGTCACCATAAGCTAGATTGAAGAAAAAAATAAGCTAGAATAAGCTAAAATTAAAAAAAAATAAATCTTTAAAATAAGCTAGCTAAAAAAACAAAAAAAATAATTGATGTATACTTTTTAATAGATATTTGAATTTTATTAATATATTTAAATTTATATTAACGAAATTATATCATCAATTTCATTATTTGCTTCCTCATATTTCTCAGATGTTTTAATTAATGATAAGTACCTTACAGGTACTTTATAATTAAAGCAACATTTGCCATGACGGCGTAATCCATATCTGTAAAGTTAAGAAGAATATACTAAGTATACACTAAATTACTAATCATTTCATAAACAAACCTTGTTAGAGCGTTAAAATGAAAAACACTCAACATTTGCCGAATTCAAGATCTTAACTGAACTGTTTATTGCTTAAAATCCTAGTTCTTATATACCTAACAGAGACTCTTAAAACTACTTCCAGTCACTGGAAGGGTGCATTTTCTCACACAAACAAGTGCCCAGATGTTTACTTAAGTGTCCCTTTTTTTGAATCTTTGGGCCCAGGCTCACGTTACATTTACATATATTAGACGCTGCATTGGTCGCTGCAACTAAGGGATGACATATTTATTACTTTGTGTCGGATAACGCGCAGGTTATTCGAGTACTGTCTCTATTTTTATTATTATGTATGTTCATGTTTGAACATTCTGCCAGGGGCCCAAAAATGTTGTGGTTGTACAAATTTTTATTTTTTGTTCGATGACTCGCAGGTCATCCAGTATTCGCATGTTTTCATTTTAATATTAGTTTGATAACGCGCAGGTTATCGAATAAATTTTTTTTGTCGGATAACGCGCAGGTTATCGAGTATTTTTCTGTATATTTTTTATATTTCAAATTATATGGGACCAGGAAATGTTATAGCTTTTAATCGCCTCTTTACATTACATTTTCTTATTGTATATATGATTAATATTAATGCAATCAAAATACTTATTAACATAGAAGCATGACCTGATATGTGATGAAAATGGAGCCGTTTTAATTCTATATGGCTCTCCTTCATTTGCTGTATTGCTATTTGTAGATGCTCAATTTCTTTCGTATGATTTATTCTTGATAGTGCTAATGGGTTCCAAACTATTTTTGGAACGTCAACAATCTTTCCTACGTATGAGGGTGCGATTTTCTCGTATCTTTCAGTGTGAATATCATTATTATGAGCTATTATGGTCTTATCTCCTGATCGAGCTGTGCAATCTGATTTCATTTTCAACACACCCTGTTCTGGTAATTCTATTAGTTCTTGCTGTGCTCCCTTGCATCGTACGCTTAGCTTTTCATTAATCGGTACTTTAAATAACCACCTACTTTTACCTTCCAATTCAACCCAGTATGTTTTTGAATGAACTAATGTTTGATAGATACAGTTCGCCGGTCGGTTTGGCTTGAATGGTGATATTTCGCAGCTGTTATCGTTGGCATTATCCCAGGGCCAGTTACCTTCACATATGAGCTTGTTTGGTTGCCATTTTTTGCATTTATTTAATGTGGCTTCGGCCATTAAGTGGTAAGAATCAATTTCGAAGTTATACACTAAATATTCTGTTCTTTGGTGTACTATTATCATTTGGTCGTCATTGTAGACTGGTATTGGGATAACCTTATATAAATGAGATGGGTATCTGCTGAATAGCGGAATCTTGGCGTTAACTATTATTTTGTTGTCTATAAAGGTTCCTTTCGTTGTAAGTAATTGATATATTTCTTTTAGTTCTGTACCTGTCCTTTTCCCTGGTAAGACTAAATTCTCGGACAAACTTTCTTTTATCTTGGCTATTTCTTCCCCAAATTGGTAAGGCTTCAATATAACCGGGCTTAATCTGCTATGATTTATATCAATTAGCATATTTATTACCCCTGTTTGAATCTTGTCACATTCTTCAATTAAGGCATTTAATGGATTTGTTATCATAAAAAAATTAATTGCTTCCTTATACACATAATACGATTCTTTTAGCAATTCTGTCATATTGTCTATACGTATATTCATGTCATTGAAATGAATATTGATTTCCTCAGTGGTTCTTTTGAGTATATTTGCTGTGGAATCTATTATTGATGTCTGTTTCTCACTCAATTTTTTTATGTTATGTTGGTTGTCTAATAAACTGACCATGTTTTCTTCCATTTGTTCTCGATCGTCTGCATCCATTATCCCAAATAGCAAGTGATATAATGAGCCCATGAATTCGAAAGGTGCACGTTTGGTTCTTGGTTTATTTTGTAGTATAAATAGTTTGTTATTATCTTCTAATTCTGCTATTCGTCTTTTTGTATTATTTAGTATTATATTACATTGGTCCTCGAAACTCTGTAGTTTCGTACACACTGCTCTCATTTTCCCTTCTAATTCACTCCCTTTCTTTAACATGTCAAAATATGAATCTAGGTTATAGTAAATAATTAGATCCCATGATGAGGTTACTATTTCTACTTCACCCATTGGATCTAAATAGATTGCTGAGTTGTTACCTAATTTTGAAATTGTTATCTTATCGCTTTTCGTTACTTCTGCACTTGATACCTGACAGAAGAGAGCTAAGACTAGCATTGCCATTAGTACTTTTAGTCTTGATCCTCCTTTCCCTCTGCTAGATTGTCTTGTGCTTCTTAGGTCTGAGTCTTCATTTTTTAATTCACCTAGCTGACATACTTTATTGATTGGTCGTGTAACTAACCCTTCTTGAGATTTAACTTTTACGACTCTAACTTTATTGTCTTGGCCTTTGTGAACTTCTTTTATTATCCCTAGTGGCCATCTAGCAGGGTGACAATTTTCATCCTTTATTAATACTATTTGCCCTTCTTCTAAATTTGGCATCTCTTTTTTCCATTTATTTCTTTGCTGAAGGGTATATAAATAGTCATTTTTCCACTTATTCCAAAAATCTCTCCTCATTTTTTGGATCAGTTTCCATCTATCTAGGTTTCCTATTTTTTCTTCTCCTGTTGACTCCACTTCACTTACTGTGGGTCTACCTATTAAAAAATGTCCTGGAGTTAGTACTTCGATATTATCGATATCATCCCCTGTAGTGTATAGAGGTCTGGAGTTTAAGACTGCTTCAATTTGACATAATAGTGTCGTCATTTCTTCAAAGGTTAAATTGCTATCTCCTATTACTCTTTTTAAATGATATTTTACTGATTTTACTCCCGCTTCCCAGATTCCTCCAAAGTGAGGGCTTGCCGCCGGGATAAAATGCCACTTTATTTGTTCTTTTTCTAACGTTGAAGAAATTTTTGTATTTTCTTGAATTGTTTTCTTAAATTCTTTTTCTAGTTTTTTAGCTGCTCCTACAAAATTTGTACCGTTATCAGAATATATGTTTAAGCATTTTCCTCTCCTTGCAATAAATCTTCTCATTGCAGCTAAAAATGCATCTGACGTTAAGTCACTAACTGCTTCTAAGTGTATAGCTTTTGTTGCCATGCACACAAATAATGCTATGTACCCTTTATACATTTTTTGCCCACGATACTTAGAACATTTCATATAATAAGGCCCTGCATAGTCTATTCCCGTATTCAAGAATGGGTATGACATTGTAATTCTATTCATAGGGAGATTTGCCATTATTTGTTGTGTGGGTGTATGATTATATCTAGTGCATGTAATACAATTACGTAAGTATTTCTTTAGACAGTTTCTGAGTCCAATTATCCAATATTTTCTTTGAATATAGTTTCTCATTACATTAATACCTCCGTGCAGAGTGATATTGTGCGCATCTTTAATTATTAAGTTAACTAAATGGCATTTGTCAAGAATAATTGGATGCTTTACGTCAAATCCAATACTAGCTTTCTCTAATCTTCCTCCTACTCGAAGTATTCCCTTTTCATCTAAAAATGGATTCAAACTAATTATTTTACTCTTATTTTGTAAATATTTTTTCCCCAACAGCTTTCCTATTTCTGTTCTAAACTGACATGCTTGTTGTTGTTTAATAATTAATATTCTAGCGTTATTTAATTCTTCTACTGTTATATATTTTTGTGGCTTTTGTATCGTTTTTTTGGTTATGATTTTAATAAATCTAATAATAAATGCTACTACTTTTTGTAATTTTTGCATACAAGAATATCGTTTGATTAATTCACCTATTATATTCTTTTCTGAGTTTTCTATTATAGTGTTCACACTTATTTTTTCTTCATCTACATTTTCTTCTTCTTTTGGCCAATGGTTCTTTGATTTGGCTAACCACTTTGGCCCATTCCACCAAATTTCGCATTCTACTAATTTATAAGTATTGATTCCTCTGGATGCTATATCTGCTGGATTGTCTTCTGATTTTACATGATTCCATTTAATTTCTGACATTTTCCTAATCTCATCCGTTCTTTTTCTAATGAATTTATTTTTATTCAATCCGTTTTGGATCCAAGCTAATGTGATAGTGGAATCACTCCACGCAAAGATTTCAACATTAATTTTAATCGATTCTGTTATTTTAGAAATGAGTTTTGTCAAAAGATGGGCAGCGCATAGTTCCAATTTGGGAATAGTTTTACGATTTTTCTTGGGATTAACTTTACATTTACTAGCTAATATCATTACCGAATTACCTACTTTGGCATATACTACTGCTGCATAGGCTTTTTCAGAAGCATCAGCAAACCCATGAAACTGTACTTCAATATCTTTTTGTATTTTGACCCACCTAGGTTTTGTAGATGTTTCAAATTATCTTGATACTCTTTCCATTCTTTGATTTCTTCTTTGGATAGTTCTTCATCCCATTTTTTATCAGTTAGCCATAGCTTTTGCATAAACAGTTTCCCTATTATGGTCACTGGAGCTAACCACCCTAAGGGATCATATATTTTAGCAAGTGTTGATAAGACTGTTCTTTTATTTATTGTTTTAATATTGTTGTCAGTGAAACTAAATTTGAATTCATCTTTGAGGGGTTCCCACTGTAGACCTAATGTTTTTATTGACTCATTCTCTTCAATGCTTAACACCTTATTTTCTTCATTTCTGTCTATTTCTTCAATTATTTCTGATTTATTTGAAATCCACTTTCTCAGATTAAATCCTACTTTTGCTAGTTCACTGGAAACACATTCAACAATTTCTTTACAGTTTTGTATGGACTCAGCGCCTGTCATAAGATCGTCCATATAAAAATCTGTTTTAATTATTTCTTTAATTGTTGCGTTATTGCAATTATTGGCTATGTCTAAAAGAACTCTAGTGGCTAAGTAAGGAGCTGATGCAGTACCATAAGTGACTGTGGTAAGCTTAAAGTTCTTTAGTTTTTTACTTGGAGAATCTCTCCAGACAATATATTGAAATTCTTGGTCGTGTTTTGCTATTTTTATTTGCCTATACATTTTTTCTATATCTGCTGATACTACATATTCCCAGCGTCGCCATTTTAATATAATGTCAAATATATCTTTTTGAACTCTTGGTCCCGTCCACATAATGTCATTTAGACTTTTCTTATTTGTTGTTTTTGCAGATGCGTCAAAAACTACCCTTAGCTTCGTTGTCAGACTACTATCTCTTAACACTGCCTGATGTGGTAAATAATATTTTCCTTCTTTATTTGTAGATATCATATGTCCTAACTGCAAGTATTCGTTCATGAAATTTGTGTAGTCTGTTCTTAATTTTTCATTTTTTTGCAGCTTTTTCTCTAAGCTAAGAAATCGAGCTATAGCTTGTGCCTTTGATTCTCCTAATTCATTTTCTTCTTTGAACGGAATTGTTACAACATATCTACCCCTTGAATCAATTTTTGTTGTATTCTAAAAATTTTTCTCACAAAATTCTATCTCTTTGACATCTTCTTCTTCTTCGTTTTCTAATTCCCAGAACCGATCTAGGTCTTCTATTGCAATACTTGTCGCTACTATCGTTGTTTTACCTTTTGATTTTGTACAACCTGATACAATCCAACCAAATTCAGTCTTTTGCCCAAGTAATCCATCTATCTTTACTATCCCATCTTTTAGTACGTGTGGATATAAGTCTGCACCTATTATTATGTCTACACGACCTGGTTTATAAAATTGTGGATCAGCTAAAGTGAAATTGTGCCATTGAGCCATGTCTATATTTGCTTTACTAACTGGGAGAGCTTTCATTAACTTTGATAATATGATGGCCTCAACCCTAAACTGTTCTTTATTTGGTTCTCTAGGTTTTATTATTAGCTTAACTTTGTGTTTCGACCTACAAGTATTTTCTGATGAGACACCACTTATTTCTGTCTCATTTCTGATTCTGGGTAAGTTTAGCAACTGTGCGGCCTCCTCAGATATAATTGTTTTTTGAGATCCACTATCTATTAAGGCTCTTAAGTTAATATAATTCCCCTTTATTGCTTTAACTTTAATTATCGCTGTGGCTAATAAGGCCTCTTCATTTGTTACTACTGTATTAACTTTTTCTGTATTTATATGTAACATTGTATGATGAGGCTTCTTACAAAAGTAACAATTCATGCTACTTGTACACCTATTAGTATTCGTGTGTCTTAAACACCTCAAACATAACTGTATCTTTCTTGCAGCATCCAATCTTTCTCTTGGGACCATTGCCTTAAATTTCGTGCATTGCGTGGTACTATGACCTACTACTTTGCATATAGGACAATTGTAACCAGAGTGAATTTTCTTTTCCTCCTTATTTGAAGTGGATAATGAACAATGTCGCTGATCTAAGTAGTCCATTACGTCAGTCAGTAATTGTATTTCTTTTGTCTTTTTTATTTGGCTTTCGTATAATTGAAGTGCCTCTTTACTAAATTTTCTTAGTATTATGTGTGCAAAGATTTTATCAACTTCTTCTGAAAGTTGAGCCTTACTTTTAATTATATGTATTGACTCATTAATTGTATCAATAAAATAATTGATACTTTTGGATGAGTCAATATTTAAATTTGGAAGGTCCATTATTCGGTTCAATTGTTCCGAAAAAATTTTCCTTTTATTTTCATATCGCTTGGTAAGTAATTCCCAAGCGGTAGAATAATTATCTGCGGACCCCGTTAATAAATGAGCAACCATGCTCTTTGCTTCTCCTCGTAATGAGGATTTTAAGTAACTGAATTTGATAGAAGGAGTTAAATCTTCTCTTCTATCAATAAGGTCGCAAAATAATTCAGCGAATAAATCCCAATCTTTGACATCTCCAAAAAATATTGGGACTTGAATTTTTGGTAGACCCGGAAGGTTATCCATTTTTTCGTGGATTATGGGTTGAATTGGGGTGCCTTTTTTGGCTTCTAACGCACTGATTGCATTTTGCACATCAAAATCTAATTCATTAACCTCTTCGTCAAACATTTTGTTTGACACATATTTATTTCTTAGCTCCTGAACTAGCTTTGAAACTTTATTCCATAAATATTTAATTTTATTCTTTCGAATCTCGAAGATTCCTACGTTTCCTTTTGCAATGTCCTCATATACTTCTACTAAATATAGTTTTAACTGTTCGACTTTGCTTTCAAACTCTACTTCTTCTTCAGAGCTTTTGTGAACTGTGACTGCTCTAACATGCTTCACATCTTTATCTTCTTCTTTCTCAGCCCTCATAATTTCTAATTTCAAATCTTGTATGCTTTTCATCGCTTTATCAAATTCCTTATTGTTAAAGTATGCATGGTCTATTACCCCTACTTTTAACAATAAGGTATGATTATTTTCTAATTCTTCTTTTATTTTTTCTAACTCTCCTAAAATTTCGCTCGGTGGCCTAATTTCTTCAGATGAGTCTAGTTTTTTCAATCTGGACACTAAGTCCGATTGCATTTTCAAGAGCTTTATCACTTTTTCTGACAGCATTCTTTTTATTTTTATTTATATTTATTAAAAAAATTAAACTACGACTTATCTTTATCTTATCCGCGCTGTCCTCCTGTTGATCCAGTCTTCTCTGAAGGGGGCGCCTGATGATCTTGGTGATATTCCTCTTCCCGTTGGCCACTGACGGTTCTGATGAGTCGCTTTCTTTCGTCGAATTTCGCTGTAGTTTTACTCTGTCTCTCTTTTTGGATGGAGAACAGAAACCTTTTGGTAGTATTCTGCCTCTCCGCACTTTGCGCGAGAGAACAGAATTACTTCGATTTTTTATTTTTTTTGAACCGAATTTTTCGGATTTTTATTTATTATTTTTTTTTTAATTTTTTCTGTCTCCGCACTTCACGCGAGAGAACAGAATCACTTCAATTTTTGTTTTTGTTTTTTGTTTTTCTCTCTCCGCACTTCACGAGAGAACCGAACTTTTCGGATTTTTAAATTTTTTTTTTTTATTTGGTCTAGTCCCTTTTTGGGAATGCAGACCCACCAGCACTACAAATTTTCTTTTTTTAAATTTGAGCACCACTTTTAGTTTATATATGTATATACTCTGTCTCTTACCACTGGCGGGGGAAAACAGAGTAATATACTATATTTTGTCTTAAGCTGAGTTTTAAAACTATCAGCATTAAGACGCTGGTTCCTTTCTCTGTGTCTCTTACCACGGGTGGGGGAAAACACAGAGAACGCCGAAGGACCAAAATGTTAGAGCGTTAAAATGAAAAACACTCCACATTTGCCGAATTCAAGATCTTAACTGAACTGTTTATTGCTTAAAATCCTAGTTCTTATATACCTAACAGAGACTCTTAAAACTACTTCCAGTCACTGGAAGGGTGCATTTTCTCACACAAACAAGTGCCCAGATGTTTACTTAAGTGTCCCTTTTTTTGAATCTTTGGGCCCAGGCTCACGTTACATTTACATATATTAGACGCTGCATTGGTCGCTGCAACTAAGGGATGACATATTTATTACTTTGTGTCGGATAACGCGCGGTTATTCGAGTACTGTCTCTATTTTTATTATTATGTATGTTCATGTTTGAACAAACCTTATACGTAATATTGCGTTTAAACCTTTAACACTCAATTGATTTCGCAATTTAGTCTTAACTATATTAACTTGGCTAAATACGCGTTCAACTGCAGCATTCGACCAAGGAAGCGATAGCATATGTATAGCAAATAATGGTAACTGCTGAAAAGTGTTGTTTCCGCCAGCATCCTTATAGTTAAGGACCTCGGCCCAAAATTGGGTAGTATTTTCTTTTTCCTCCCAATTTATTAAATGAACTTTTGCAAATTAAGCAACAATTTCACCAACATTTGAGTAGTTTAAAAATTCCAACAAAGAAATTATCTCAGTCGGTGTCTTATTTGCACGTAGCATATTGTCTACGGAGAGAACTTCCATTTTTCTCAAAATGTTAAAATTGTTAGGAAGTCTGAAATCGAACCGTGGATTAATAATATATTATTTTATTAAATTCAAATATAAGCTTACCTCTCTCGCAGTTGGATGATTAATGTCATTATAAACTCCTTAAAGTCAGGGCACTTTGTCCACGAATCGCGAAAATTTTGTTTGTAGGTAACTTTCGGCATTTTTTCAAATGTGAGCAAACGTTTGAGAATTCGCAACAAGTGTGACCGAAAGTTATCAGCGAAAATTACCATACATATATACTCAATTTCTCGATCAAAATGACCGAAAGCTACAAAACAATCAAAAAACAAAAATTGTTTTGTACTACATTTTTGCAAGCCAAAATAAGCCAAATTAAATTTGAAATAAGCTAGATCTCAAGCTATAAGCTTTTCATTATTTTCCAAGCTTTTTGATTTCAAAATATGCTAAATCTAGCTTAAAATAAGCTAAAATGGCAACACTGCCATAGAGAGCGAGAGAGAGAGTAGGACAAATGGCACATAAGTGTGCTTCATACATAATCACGACCATTTCGTCTGAGCGCTCACAGCGCACTGTTTTTGTCGTCCAATATTTTCACTGCTCGAACCTCCAGCGACCGAGCCGAGCAAATACGAAGTGGTCGACCAACTTAACATTTTCTGCTGTAGAAAAATTTGTTCTACATGTCTAGTCTATGTGTTCTCTGGTCAGTGCTATTAAGCAACATATGCAAATGTTATAGACCTAAGACTAGGTGGCAACATTGCCTATTATCTTAAAAATTATTTTGATATTTGAAATGATTAGGGCAGAGTGGCAACCTTGCCTGTTAGCTTTACAGAATTATGTCTAGAGACGACATGGCAACATTTTTGTTTACTTTTTAAGTTGTGTGCACTCTTGTACACGATGGGGGTTTGCTGGCGACTAATGTTAACCGCAGCTCACCTTCTTTATTTGGGTCATTTCTATTAAGCAACATATGCAAATGTTATAGACCTAAGACTAGGTGGCAACATTGCCTATTATCTTAAAAATTATTTTAAATTATTAAGGCAGAGTGGCAACCTTGCCTGTTAACTTTTGTCTACTGTCTACTCTCTGTCTAGCCAATCTAGATTCTTCGACATCCAGAGGTGGGCGTCTGCCGTCGGCCGCCACTGATCGGATCGCGGATCGCGTGTCGCCTTCAAGCCGCTCATCTGCAGACTATTCTCGGAGCAAGACTGCCCAGCGCCTCCACCATAGAGCTTTCAAAGAACTTTCATTCCCTAAATTCAGCCTATTCCAACTTTCAGTTGCATCAAATAACTAGCTCCCTCTATGGAAAAGAGAGAGTGAGTTAGATGATGCAACAGCCGGCAGATGGCTGAAAAAAGGACTGACGCTGCAACAGTCGATTTGCATCAGCAATGTGTATCCCTAATATACAGAGTATTTGAATTTGGAATAAATTGGCGCTCAACTATGTTATCGATTATCAATTATCGATTCTTTTGCATAATTGAGCTCAATCGGCTTGCTGTGATGTTAAACAGCTACGCAGGGCTGCCACATCTTATTCGAATCTTGACATGGATGCAAACAGCTAAGAACTAAGTATGTGAGTGAGTGGGTGAAACTTATCGATATTGAAATTGTGTGATTACAAGCTAAGTGAATTTGAATAACATTATTAAAACTAGATGGAGATTAACAATTAAATAATAAAAATACTAAATATTACTAATAAAGACTAATAATACTAATATTAATATTGTAAGTGAGTGTATGTGTATAGATATAAACAAGTGTTTTTGTCCAATTTTTAAACAGGTTATTCATCAGATTTTTTCAGCCTGCATGCGAGGGAATCACATACACAATTGCCCTGCTTTTTCTCGCCTCAAGCTTTAGGCTGTCCAGCAGCGTAAAGGTGAGAGAAGAAGGAACAGGGTGTGTTTATTCATTTCTCAGTGCTTTGCGTTAGTACTTTCTAGAAATTAGTTGGCAGCTTATTTACAATTCACTTATGTGGTAAGTATTATAAGCTAGTAGTAGGCGAAACTTAATATAAGTGTTTATTAATAAAGTTTGAATTTTACAAATAAATGAGTGTATTCTTTTTTATATACATATATATATCTATCTAGTAAGGCTATAGTTATTTATACAGATTTAATTTGGTGGGGAAGAGTAAAGACTAAGTCAGATTTGCCGAAAATAATATTTTAGTAACTGTATGATTAAAAGGTAATAACGGGATTTTTATTAGCAAATATTGAACAATGTGAGTGATTTGAATTAGCGTGAAAAGGCAGGACAAAGTCTTTGCATTTTCTGAGTTGCATAGTATCATATGCTTAATATAAAAGCTAAGGGATATAGTAGTAAATGGCCTTTGCTTATTTTTTCAGTAATGTAGAAAATTATTTAGTTTTAACAATAATTGAACAATCAAGTTTTATGATTTAATTGCACAAAAACAAGGGAGTATCTTAGCGTTTTCATAGGAGTAGAATGAATGACAAGGGTTACTATTATTAATATATTAATTAGAACCTCTGATATCAATTAGTGAGAGGTTACTAGATAAGATAATAAATTTGTTATTATCAAATATTTACAGCTTGAGAATTTGTAATATTGATCAAAATGAGTAAATTGAATAATCGTGAAGAATCAGGGCAAAGTCTTTGCATTTTCTGATCTGAATAGTGTCTTATGTTTAAAAAAATTGCTAATGTAAAGGTAGTAATTAGCCGTAGCTTAGACTTTAAGATATGTAGAAAAATTATTTAGTTTTACTTGTAGTTGTAATCAAGTTTTATGATTTTAATTGCGAAAAGCATGTAAATATCTTAGCGTCTTCAGAGTAGTACGATATCTTAAGTGAATTAATATTAAAGATATAATAACTAGAAAAAACTGATATTAATTGATGAGAGGTACTAAGGTAAGATAAGAAATTAGTAATTAGCAAATATTTTATGTTTAGTCTGATATCTTAGAAGTATATTATATATTAAAATATTAATAATTTTGCGTTTCTCTTTTCCAGGTGCCCGCAGCTGTCATCAGGATCATCCACCAGGGTCATCCACCAGGGTCATCCATCAGTGGTCATCCAACAGGGCTCAGCATGTTGTCATATATCGAGGTTTAATTGTTTTTTGTTTTTTTATTTTATTTATTTTTTTTATATTTTTTATTTATTTATTTTATTTTTTTTTTATTTTATTTTTATTTTTTTGAATAAAGTTTATTGCATTTTGGTTTTTAAGTTAATTTTTGTAGCTTTGTGTTTTATTTAAGTCCGAGAGGGTATTATTCTTTGTAAGTGCGATTTTATGTTTTGGTTATACGAAGAGCAGGATAGGTTGAAATGGCGTAAATTTGGTTTTACTTTGTTCGATTATGAGTTTGCAGGTCTTCAGTATATTGAGCTTTAATTTCTTGTTGCTTATTTAAAAGTTTTCTATTTTAGTTTGGATAAAGTTTATTGCATTTTGGCTTTCAGTTAAATTTATACTTAGTTGCAAATGCAAATTTATATTGTAATTAAGCGAAGAGTAAGGTTTTCTGTTCGCTTAAGAACACACAATAATGATCTCCGCTTCTTCACACCTCATACATGTTTTTCTGTTCGTATGTCTATGAAGAACACACAATAATGATTTCTCTGTTCGTATGTCTATGAAGAACACACATTAATGATCTTCGCTTCTTCCCATCTCATACATGATCAGCTGACCAGCAGCTGCATGGCGAGGGGAAGCTAGTACGGAGATACTTTTTATTCAATTAATACTTCACAATAGCATTTCTTAAGAATATAAATAGCGCCTATGAGATAATTAAAATCTAAAAAGTAAGTATTTTCTGATTTGATTTCTGCCTTTAATCATAGTTAGTGTCTGATTACTAATATGACTATTGTTGGTATCGTTTACATCCTCATGGCTGTTGATTTCTGTGTTTAGCAGGATATGATCATCAAGCCATTTCTGGAATACGGCAGTGTCCGCTTTTAGTGGCAGAAAGTAGCATTTGGATTTTGAATGCGCTGGCAACGTTTTCTTATCAATCAGCTCGATTGTGAGCGGCAAGTGGTCTGAGATTAATTCGCTAGAGATTGAGTCTTTTATATTAATCAATTCTCTTTTTATCCCACCATAGATTGCAAAGTCGATAGCTGAAGGAGATTGACGCGAACTATATGGGAAATGAGTGGAGGAGCCGGTGGCAAGTACGTTATTATTGTTGCTATCATGAATAACGTTTTTTAAGAGTGATCTGCCTCTAACGCAAGACCTGACGTTGCCCCACCAGTTGCTTTTGGCGTTCCAATCACCCGCTACGATGAAGCTTGTGCCATGTAGTTGCATTAGATTAGTGAAATCTTCATCTCGCCATTTCAACTGTGGAGGACAGTAGATTGAAGAGATAATTAGCTGTCGACCTTTGTCCATGTAGATTGTGACAGCCGAGCATTGAAGCATCTTCGTAGATATAAAGAAGGCTGCTTTATGACAAATATGGTTTTTTATTATTAGTGCTACACCACCTCTTCGTTTATTAGAGGGATGGTTAGCTAGGTGAGTTTGGTATCCATTTATGTGAACAGAATCAGTATCAGTAAAGTGCGTCTCGGATATTAACATAATATCAATATCGTTGACCAGAGCATGATTAGCGAGCTTGTCCATTTTGTTGCGCAGACCAGCTGCATTCCAGAATAGGATTTTTTTAGATTTTGAGGTCTCATTTGCGATTTGTTGCCTGCTACTGCTAATGCTGGCAGACAAGCAGGTTGTTAGCGCGGACATCGTATCTATTAGACGATCCAGCTTGTTGACGATAGCCTTGTTGATGGCTGAATTAGCATTCTCAATTTAATTTGAATTAGCATTTGCATTTGGATGCTTGCGTTCGAGCAGCATTAGGCCAATCAATTGATCTAGCTTCATTTCAATACTGCTCGTATTATCCCTGGCACCTAGATATTGATGAGTCGGGAGGAGTTGCTGCACTTACTGCCTCTGCTGCTGCACCTGCTGCACCTGCTGCTGCTGCTGCTGCTACTGCACCTGCTGCTTTTGCTGCATTCGCTGCTGCGTCCAAACACTTGGCTGTTTCACATTTAGTCCAAGTTTAAGTGCGTCGGCATAGCTGCCAACCATAGCATTGCTCAGATTTAGTGGCTGCTTGGGCTACTGATTGAACTGTAGCTGATTGACCTGTTGTTGTGTAGTCTTCTTCTTCGCCCTCTTCTTTGACTTGATTGGCTGCTGCTGCTGCTGTTGCTGCTGTTGGAATACTAGCTGCTGCTGCTGCTGCTGTAGTAGTCGCTGCTGCTGCTGCTGTAGTATATGCAGCTGTTGTTGCTGTTTGCTAGCATTTGTGGCCTTGTTCAGGTGTCTTTTAATAATAGCCCCTGTTGCAGCATTATTATTGCGATTTGACGACTGAGGATTCGCTGTCGCTTTTGTTTGACGCGCCAATTCGGCGACTAGTTTTGAGGCTTGCTGGAAGCCTTGTTGATTGGCCATCTTTTGCTTGCAGGCCTCTTTGAATTTTTTTTTTTTTATTATTCACTGCAGTCTCGACTTAGTATAATTTTACATAGTCAGACTACTACTACTTGCCCGCCGGCCTCGCGCTCTGCGGTGTGCACGTCCGAACGCGCTCACGTACTCAACCTCATTACCAGCTCTGTGGCAACATTTTACGAGTGGGAGTCACAGCATCTTTGGCACTTCTTCTTTCAATGGGATGGGATGCATAATTCCGGTAGTCACTGTAGCTTAGTGACGCTAACTAGACACTTAACAATAGTTACAGCTATCGATAAGAGTTACATAAATTAATTGCAATTTACATCACTAACTCACATGGGGATGGGATGCATAATTCCGGTAGTCACTGTAGCTTAGTGACGCTAACTAGACACTTAACAATAGTTACAGCTATCGATAAGAGTTACATAAATCGCGCTCTGCGGTGTGCACGTCCGAACGCGCTCACGTACTCAACCTCATTACCAGCTCTGTGGCAACATTTTACGAGTGGGAGTCACAGCATCTTTGGCACTTCTTCTTTCAATGGGATGGGATGCATAATTCCGGTAGTCACTGTAGCTTAGTGACGCTAACTAGACACTTAACAATAGTTACAGCTATCGATAAGAGTTACATAAATTAATTGCAATTTACATCACTAACTCACATGTTTAACATACATAATGGCAAAAGACAATTACTTTTTTCTGTTCGTATGTCTACAAAGAACACACATTAATGATCTCCGCTTCTTCCCATCTCATACATGATCAGCTGACCAGCAGCTGCATGGCGAGGGGAAGCTAGTACGGAGATACTTTTTATTCAATTAATACTTCACAATAGCATTTCTTAAGAATATAAATAGCGCCTATGAGATAATTAAAATCTAAAAAGTAAGTATTTTCTGATTTGATTTCTGCCTTTAATCATAGTTAGTGTCTGATTACTAATATGACTATTGTTGGTATCGTTTACATCCTCATGGCTGTTGATCTCTGTGTTTAGCAGGATATGATCATCAGGCCATTTCTGGAATACGGCAGTGTCCGCTTTTAGTGGCAGAAAGTAGCATTTGGATTTTGAATGCGCTGGCAACGTTTTCTTATCAATCAGCTCGATTGTGAGCGGCAAGTGGTCTGAGATTAATTCGCTAGAGATTGAGTCTTTTATATTAATCAATTCTCTTTTTATCCCACCATAGATTGCAAAGTCGATAGCTGAAGGAGATTGACGCGAACTATATGGGAAATGAGTGGAGGAGCCGGTGGCAAGTACGTTATTATTGTTGCTATCATGAATAACGTTTTTTAAGAGTGATCTGCCTCTAACGCAAGACCTGACGTTGCCCCACCAGTTGCTTTTGGCGTTCCAATCACCCGCTACGATGAAGCTTGTGCCATGTAGTTGCATTAGATTAGTGAAATCTTCATCTCGCCATTTCAACTGTGGAGGACAGTAGATTGAAGAGATAATTAGCTGTCGACCTTTGTCCATGTAGATTGTGACAGCCGAGCATTGAAGCATCTTCGTAGATATAAAGAAGGCTGCTTTATGACAAATATGGTTTTTTATTATTAGTGCTACACCACCTCTTCGTTTATTAGAGGGATGGTTAGCTAGGTGAGTTTGGTATCCATTTATGTGAACAGAATCAGTATCAGTAAAGTGCGTCTCGGATATTAACATAATATCAATATCGTTGAGCAGAGCATGATTAGCGAGCTTGTCCATTTTGTTGCGCAGACCAGCTGCATTCCAGAATAGGATTTTTTTAGATTTTGAGGTCTCATTTGCGATTTGTTGCCTGCTACTGCTAATGCTGGCAGACAAGCAGGTTGTTAGCGCGGACATCATATCTATTAGACGATCCAGCTTGTTGACGATAGCCTTGTTGATGGCTGAATTAGCATTCTCAATTTAATTTGAATTAGCATTTGCATTTGGATGCTTGCGTTCGAGCAGCATTAGGCCAATCAATTGATCTAGCTTCATTTCAATACTGCTCGTATTATCCCTGGCACCTAGATATTGATGAGTCGGGAGGAGTTGCTGCACTTACTGCCTCTGCTGCTGCACCTGCTGCACCTGCTGCTGCTGCTGCTGCTACTGCACCTGCTGCTTTTGCTGCATTCGCTGCTGCGTCCAAACACTTGGCTGTTTCACATTTAGTCCAAGTTTAAGTGCGTCGGCATAGCTGCCAACCATAGCATTGCTCAGATTTAGTGGCTGCTTGGGCTACTGATTGAACTGTAGCTGATTGACCTGTTGTTGTGTAGTCTTCTTCTTCGCCCTCTTCTTTGACTTGATTGGCTGCTGCTGCTGCTGTTGCTGCTGTTGGAATACTAGCTGCTGCTGCTGCTGCTGTAGTAGTCGCTGCTGCTGCTGCTGTAGTATATGCAGCTGTTGTTGCTGTTTGCTAGCATTTGTGGCCTTGTTCAGGTGTCTTTTAATAATAGCCCCTGTTGCAGCATTATTATTGCGATTTGACGACTGAGGATTCGCTGTCGCTTTTGTTTGACGCGCCAATTCGGCGACTAGTTTTGAGGCTTGCTGGAAGCCTTGTTGATTGGCCATCTTTTGCTTGCAGGCCTCTTTGAATTTTTGTTTTTTTATTATTCACTGCAGTCTCGACTTAGTATAATTTTACATAGTCAGACTACTACTACTTGCCCGCCGGCCTCGCGCTCTGCGGTGTGCACGTCCGAACGCGCTCACGTACTCAACCTCATTACCAGCTCTGTGGCAACATTTTACGAGTGGGAGTCACAGCATCTTTGGCACTTCTTCTTTCAATGGGATGGGATGCATAATTCCGGTAGTCACTGTAGCTTAGTGACGCTAACTAGACACTTAACAATAGTTACAGCTATCGATAAGAGTTACATAAATTAATTGCAATTTACATCACTAACTCACATGTTTAACATACATAATGGCAAAAGACAATTACTTTTTTCTGTTCGTATGTCTACAAAGAACACACATTAATGATCTCCGCTTCTTCCCATCTCATACATGATCAGCTGACCAGCAGCTGCATGGCGAGGGGAAGCTAGTACGGAGATACTTTTTATTCAATTAATACTTCACAATAGCATTTCTTAAGAATATAAATAGCGCCTATGAGATAATTAAAATCTAAAAAGTAAGTATTTTCTGATTTGATTTCTGCCTTTAATCATAGTTAGTGTCTGATTACTAATATGACTATTGTTGGTATCGTTTACATCCTCATGGCTGTTGATCTCTGTGTTTAGCAGGATATGATCATCAGGCCATTTCTGGAATACGGCAGTGTCCGCTTTTAGTGGCAGAAAGTAGCATTTGGATTTTGAATGCGCTGGCAACGTTTTCTTATCAATCAGCTCGATTGTGAGCGGCAAGTGGTCTGAGATTAATTCGCTAGAGATTGAGTCTTTTATATTAATCAATTCTCTTTTTATCCCACCATAGATTGCAAAGTCGATAGCTGAAGGAGATTGACGCGAACTATATGGGAAATGAGTGGAGGAGCCGGTGGCAAGTACGTTATTATTGTTGCTATCATGAATAACGTTTTTTAAGAGTGATCTGCCTCTAACGCAAGACCTGACGTTGCCCCACCAGTTGCTTTTGGCGTTCCAATCACCCGCTACGATGAAGCTTGTGCCATGTAGTTGCATTAGATTAGTGAAATCTTCATCTCGCCATTTCAACTGTGGAGGACAGTAGATTGAAGAGATAATTAGCTGTCGACCTTTGTCCATGTAGATTGTGACAGCCGAGCATTGAAGCATCTTCGTAGATATAAAGAAGGCTGCTTTATGACAAATATGGTTTTTTATTATTAGTGCTACACCACCTCTTCGTTTATTAGAGGGATGGTTAGCTAGGTGAGTTTGGTATCCATTTATGTGAACAGAATCAGTATCAGTAAAGTGCGTCTCGGATATTAACATAATATCAATATCGTTGAGCAGAGCATGATTAGCGAGCTTGTCCATTTTGTTGCGCAGACCAGCTGCATTCCAGAATAGGATTTTTTTAGATTTTGAGGTCTCATTTGCGATTTGTTGCCTGCTACTGCTAATGCTGGCAGACAAGCAGGTTGTTAGCGCGGACATCATATCTATTAGACGATCCAGCTTGTTGACGATAGCCTTGTTGATGGCTGAATTAGCATTCTCAATTTAATTTGAATTAGCATTTGCATTTGGATGCTTGCGTTCGAGCAGCATTAGGCCAATCAATTGATCTAGCTTCATTTCAATACTGCTCGTATTATCCCTGGCACCTAGATATTGATGAGTCGGGAGGAGTTGCTGCACTTACTGCCTCTGCTGCTGCACCTGCTGCACCTGCTGCTGCTGCTGCTGCTACTGCACCTGCTGCTTTTGCTGCATTCGCTGCTGCGTCCAAACACTTGGCTGTTTCACATTTAGTCCAAGTTTAAGTGCGTCGGCATAGCTGCCAACCATAGCATTGCTCAGATTTAGTGGCTGCTTGGGCTACTGATTGAACTGTAGCTGATTGACCTGTTGTTGTGTAGTCTTCTTCTTCGCCCTCTTCTTTGACTTGATTGGCTGCTGCTGCTGCTGTTGCTGCTGTTGGAATACTAGCTGCTGCTGCTGCTGCTGTAGTAGTCGCTGCTGCTGCTGCTGTAGTATATGCAGCTGTTGTTGCTGTTTGCTAGCATTTGTGGCCTTGTTCAGGTGTCTTTTAATAATAGCCCCTGTTGCAGCATTATTATTGCGATTTGACGACTGAGGATTCGCTGTCGCTTTTGTTTGACGCGCCAATTCGGCGACTAGTTTTGAGGCTTGCTGGAAGCCTTGTTGATTGGCCATCTTTTGCTTGCAGGCCTCTTTGAATTTTTTTTTTTTATTATTCACTGCAGTCTCGACTTAGTATAATTTTACATAGTCAGACTACTACTACTTGCCCGCCGGCCTCGCGCTCTGCGGTGTGCACGTCCGAACGCGCTCACGTACTCAACCTCATTACCAGCTCTGTGGCAACATTTTACGAGTGGGAGTCACAGCATCTTTGGCACTTCTTCTTTCAATGGGATGGGATGCATAATTCCGGTAGTCACTGTAGCTTAGTGACGCTAACTAGACACTTAACAATAGTTACAGCTATCGATAAGAGTTACATAAATTAATTGCAATTTACATCACTAACTCACATGGGGATGGGATGCATAATTCCGGTAGTCACTGTAGCTTAGTGACGCTAACTAGACACTTAACAATAGTTACAGCTATCGATAAGAGTTACATAAATCGCGCTCTGCGGTGTGCACGTCCGAACGCGCTCACGTACTCAACCTCATTACCAGCTCTGTGGCAACATTTTACGAGTGGGAGTCACAGCATCTTTGGCACTTCTTCTTTCAATGGGATGGGATGCATAATTCCGGTAGTCACTGTAGCTTAGTGACGCTAACTAGACACTTAACAATAGTTACAGCTATCGATAAGAGTTACATAAATTAATTGCAATTTACATCACTAACTCACATGTTTAACATACATAATGGCAAAAGACAATTGCTTTTTTCTGTTCGTATGTCTACAAAGAACACACATTAATGATCTCCGCTTCTTCCCATCTCATACATGATCAGCTGACCAGCAGCTGCATGGCGAGGGGAAGCTAGTACGGAGATACTTTTTATTCAATTAATACTTCACAATAGCATTTCTTAAGAATATAAATAGCGCCTATGAGATAATTAAAATCTAAAAAGTAAGTATTTTCTGATTTGATTTCTGCCTTTAATCATAGTTAGTGTCTGATTACTAATATGACTATTGTTGGTATCGTTTACATCCTCATGGCTGTTGATCTCTGTGTTTAGCAGGATATGATCATCAAGCCATTTCTGGAATACGGCAGTGTCCGCTTTTAGTGGCAGAAAGTAGCATTTGGATTTTGAATGCGCTGGCAACGTTTTCTTATCAATCAGCTCGATTGTGAGCGGCAAGTGGTCTGAGATTAATTCGCTAGAGATTGAGTCTTTTATATTAATCAATTCTCTTTTTATCCCACCATAGATTGCAAAGTCGATAGCTGAAGGAGATTGACGCGAACTATATGGGAAATGAGTGGAGGAGCCGGTGGCAAGTACGTTATTATTGTTGCTATCATGAATAACGTTTTTTAAGAGTGATCTGCCTCTAACGCAAGACCTGACGTTGCCCCACCAGTTGCTTTTGGCGTTCCAATCACCCGCTACGATGAAGCTTGTGCCATGTAGTTGCATTAGATTAGTGAAATCTTCATCTCGCCATTTCAACTGTGGAGGACAGTAGATTGAAGAGATAATTAGCTGTCGACCTTTGTCCATGTAGATTGTGACAGCCGAGCATTGAAGCATCTTCGTAGATATAAAGAAGGCTGCTTTATGACAAATATGGTTTTTTATTATTAGTGCTACACCACCTCTTCGTTTATTAGAGGGATGGTTAGCTAGGTGAGTTTGGTATCCATTTATGTGAACAGAATCAGTATCAGTAAAGTGCGTCTCGGATATTAACATAATATCAATATCGTTGAGCAGAGCATGATTAGCGAGCTTGTCCATTTTGTTGCGCAGACCAGCTGCATTCCAGAATAGGATTTTTTTAGATTTTGAGGTCTCATTTGCGATTTGTTGCCTGCTACTGCTAATGCTGGCAGACAAGCAGGTTGTTAGCGCGGACATCATATCTATTAGACGATCCAGCTTGTTGACGATAGCCTTGTTGATGGCTGAATTAGCATTCTCAATTTAATTTGAATTAGCATTTGCATTTGGATGCTTGCGTTCGAGCAGCATTAGGCCAATCAATTGATCTAGCTTCATTTCAATACTGCTCGTATTATCCCTGGCACCTAGATATTGATGAGTCGGGAGGAGTTGCTGCACTTACTGCCTCTGCTGCTGCACCTGCTGCACCTGCTGCTGCTGCTGCTGCTACTGCACCTGCTGCTTTTGCTGCATTCGCTGCTGCGTCCAAACACTTGGCTGTTTCACATTTAGTCCAAGTTTAAGTGCGTCGGCATAGCTGCCAACCATAGCATTGCTCAGATTTAGTGGCTGCTTGGGCTACTGATTGAACTGTAGCTGATTGACCTGTTGTTGTGTAGTCTTCTTCTTCGCCCTCTTCTTTGACTTGATTGGCTGCTGCTGCTGCTGTTGCTGCTGTTGGAATACTAGCTGCTGCTGCTGCTGCTGTAGTAGTCGCTGCTGCTGCTGCTGTAGTATATGCAGCTGTTGTTGCTGTTTGCTAGCATTTGTGGCCTTGTTCAGGTGTCTTTTAATAATAGCCCCTGTTGCAGCATTATTATTGCGATTTGACGACTGAGGATTCGCTGTCGCTTTTGTTTGACGCGCCAATTCGGCGACTAGTTTTGAGGCTTGCTGGAAGCCTTGTTGATTGGCCATCTTTTGCTTGCAGGCCTCTTTGAATTTTTTTTTTTTTATTATTCACTGCAGTCTCGACTTAGTATAATTTTACATAGTCAGACTACTACTACTTGCCCGCCGGCCTCGCGCTCTGCGGTGTGCACGTCCGAACGCGCTCACGTACTCAACCTCATTACCAGCTCTGTGGCAACATTTTACGAGTGGGAGTCACAGCATCTTTGGCACTTCTTCTTTCAATGGGATGGGATGCATAATTCCGGTAGTCACTGTAGCTTAGTGACGCTAACTAGACACTTAACAATAGTTACAGCTATCGATAAGAGTTACATAAATTAATTGCAATTTACATCACTAACTCACATGGGGATGGGATGCATAATTCCGGTAGTCACTGTAGCTTAGTGACGCTAACTAGACACTTAACAATAGTTACAGCTATCGATAAGAGTTACATAAATCGCGCTCTGCGGTGTGCACGTCCGAACGCGCTCACGTACTCAACCTCATTACCAGCTCTGTGGCAACATTTTACGAGTGGGAGTCACAGCATCTTTGGCACTTCTTCTTTCAATGGGATGGGATGCATAATTCCGGTAGTCACTGTAGCTTAGTGACGCTAACTAGACACTTAACAATAGTTACAGCTATCGATAAGAGTTACATAAATTAATTGCAATTTACATCACTAACTCACATGTTTAACATACATAATGGCAAAAGACAATTACTTTTTTCTGTTCGTATGTCTACAAAGAACACACATTAATGATCTCCGCTTCTTCCCATCTCATACATGATCAGCTGACCAGCAGCTGCATGGCGAGGGGAAGCTAGTACGGAGATACTTTTTATTCAATTAATACTTCACAATAGCATTTCTTAAGAATATAAATAGCGCCTATGAGATAATTAAAATCTAAAAAGTAAGTATTTTCTGATTTGATTTCTGCCTTTAATCATAGTTAGTGTCTGATTACTAATATGACTATTGTTGGTATCGTTTACATCCTCATGGCTGTTGATCTCTGTGTTTAGCAGGATATGATCATCAGGCCATTTCTGGAATACGGCAGTGTCCGCTTTTAGTGGCAGAAAGTAGCATTTGGATTTTGAATGCGCTGGCAACGTTTTCTTATCAATCAGCTCGATTGTGAGCGGCAAGTGGTCTGAGATTAATTCGCTAGAGATTGAGTCTTTTATATTAATCAATTCTCTTTTTATCCCACCATAGATTGCAAAGTCGATAGCTGAAGGAGATTGACGCGAACTATATGGGAAATGAGTGGAGGAGCCGGTGGCAAGTACGTTATTATTGTTGCTATCATGAATAACGTTTTTTAAGAGTGATCTGCCTCTAACGCAAGACCTGACGTTGCCCCACCAGTTGCTTTTGGCGTTCCAATCACCCGCTACGATGAAGCTTGTGCCATGTAGTTGCATTAGATTAGTGAAATCTTCATCTCGCCATTTCAACTGTGGAGGACAGTAGATTGAAGAGATAATTAGCTGTCGACCTTTGTCCATGTAGATTGTGACAGCCGAGCATTGAAGCATCTTCGTAGATATAAAGAAGGCTGCTTTATGACAAATATGGTTTTTTATTATTAGTGCTACACCACCTCTTCGTTTATTAGAGGGATGGTTAGCTAGCATAGCGCCTATGAGATAATTAAAATCTAAAAAGTAAGTATTTTCTGATTTGATTTCTGCCTTTAATCATAGTTAGTGTCTGATTACTAATATGACTATTGTTGGTATCGTTTACATCCTCATGGCTGTTGATCTCTGTGTTTAGCAGGATATGATCATCAGGCCATTTCTGGAATACGGCAGTGTCCGCTTTTAGTGGCAGAAAGTAGCATTTGGATTTTGAATGCGCTGGCAACGTTTTCTTATCAATCAGCTCGATTGTGAGCGGCAAGTGGTCTGAGATTAATTCGCTAGAGATTGAGTCTTTTATATTAATCAATTCTCTTTTTATCCCACCATAGATTGCAAAGTCGATAGCTGAAGGAGATTGACGCGAACTATATGGGAAATGAGTGGAGGAGCCGGTGGCAAGTACGTTATTATTGTTGCTATCATGAATAACGTTTTTTAAGAGTGATCTGCCTCTAACGCAAGACCTGACGTTGCCCCACCAGTTGCTTTTGGCGTTCCAATCACCCGCTACGATGAAGCTTGTGCCATGTAGTTGCATTAGATTAGTGAAATCTTCATCTCGCCATTTCAACTGTGGAGGACAGTAGATTGAAGAGATAATTAGCTGTCGACCTTTGTCCATGTAGATTGTGACAGCCGAGCATTGAAGCATCTTCGTAGATATAAAGAAGGCTGCTTTATGACAAATATGGTTTTTTATTATTAGTGCTACACCACCTCTTCGTTTATTAGAGGGATGGTTAGCTAGGTGAGTTTGGTATCCATTTATGTGAACAGAATCAGTATCAGTAAAGTGCGTCTCGGATATTAACATAATATCAATATCGTTGAGCAGAGCATGATTAGCGAGCTTGTCCATTTTGTTGCGCAGACCAGCTGCATTCCAGAATAGGATTTTTTTAGATTTTGAGGTCTCATTTGCGATTTGTTGCCTGCTACTGCTAATGCTGGCAGACAAGCAGGTTGTTAGCGCGGACATCATATCTATTAGACGATCCAGCTTGTTGACGATAGCCTTGTTGATGGCTGAATTAGCATTCTCAATTTAATTTGAATTAGCATTTGCATTTGGATGCTTGCGTTCGAGCAGCATTAGGCCAATCAATTGATCTAGCTTCATTTCAATACTGCTCGTATTATCCCTGGCACCTAGATATTGATGAGTCGGGAGGAGTTGCTGCACTTACTGCCTCTGCTGCTGCACCTGCTGCACCTGCTGCTGCTGCTGCTGCTACTGCACCTGCTGCTTTTGCTGCATTCGCTGCTGCGTCCAAACACTTGGCTGTTTCACATTTAGTCCAAGTTTAAGTGCGTCGGCATAGCTGCCAACCATAGCATTGCTCAGATTTAGTGGCTGCTTGGGCTACTGATTGAACTGTAGCTGATTGACCTGTTGTTGTGTAGTCTTCTTCTTCGCCCTCTTCTTTGACTTGATTGGCTGCTGCTGCTGCTGTTGCTGCTGTTGGAATACTAGCTGCTGCTGCTGCTGCTGTAGTAGTCGCTGCTGCTGCTGCTGTAGTATATGCAGCTGTTGTTGCTGTTTGCTAGCATTTGTGGCCTTGTTCAGGTGTCTTTTAATAATAGCCCCTGTTGCAGCATTATTATTGCGATTTGACGACTGAGGATTCGCTGTCGCTTTTGTTTGACGCGCCAATTCGGCGACTAGTTTTGAGGCTTGCTGGAAGCCTTGTTGATTGGCCATCTTTTGCTTGCAGGCCTCTTTGAATTTTTTTTTTTTATTATTCACTGCAGTCTCGACTTAGTATAATTTTACATAGTCAGACTACTACTACTTGCCCGCCGGCCTCGCGCTCTGCGGTGTGCACGTCCGAACGCGCTCACGTACTCAACCTCATTACCAGCTCTGTGGCAACATTTTACGAGTGGGAGTCACAGCATCTTTGGCACTTCTTCTTTCAATGGGATGGGATGCATAATTCCGGTAGTCACTGTAGCTTAGTGACGCTAACTAGACACTTAACAATAGTTACAGCTATCGATAAGAGTTACATAAATTAATTGCAATTTACATCACTAACTCACATGGGGATGGGATGCATAATTCCGGTAGTCACTGTAGCTTAGTGACGCTAACTAGACACTTAACAATAGTTACAGCTATCGATAAGAGTTACATAAATCGCGCTCTGCGGTGTGCACGTCCGAACGCGCTCACGTACTCAACCTCATTACCAGCTCTGTGGCAACATTTTACGAGTGGGAGTCACAGCATCTTTGGCACTTCTTCTTTCAATGGGATGGGATGCATAATTCCGGTAGTCACTGTAGCTTAGTGACGCTAACTAGACACTTAACAATAGTTACAGCTATCGATAAGAGTTACATAAATTAATTGCAATTTACATCACTAACTCACATGTTTAACATACATAATGGCAAAAGACAATTACTTTTTTCTGTTCGTATGTCTACAAAGAACACACATTAATGATCTCCGCTTCTTCCCATCTCATACATGATCAGCTGACCAGCAGCTGCATGGCGAGGGGAAGCTAGTACGGAGATACTTTTTATTCAATTAATACTTCACAATAGCATTTCTTAAGAATATAAATAGCGCCTATGAGATAATTAAAATCTAAAAAGTAAGTATTTTCTGATTTGATTTCTGCCTTTAATCATAGTTAGTGTCTGATTACTAATATGACTATTGTTGGTATCGTTTACATCCTCATGGCTGTTGATCTCTGTGTTTAGCAGGATATGATCATCAAGCCATTTCTGGAATACGGCAGTGTCCGCTTTTAGTGGCAGAAAGTAGCATTTGGATTTTGAATGCGCTGGCAACGTTTTCTTATCAATCAGCTCGATTGTGAGCGGCAAGTGGTCTGAGATTAATTCGCTAGAGATTGAGTCTTTTATATTAATCAATTCTCTTTTTATCCCACCATAGATTGCAAAGTCGATAGCTGAAGGAGATTGACGCGAACTATATGGGAAATGAGTGGAGGAGCCGGTGGCAAGTACGTTATTATTGTTGCTATCATGAATAACGTTTTTTAAGAGTGATCTGCCTCTAACGCAAGACCTGACGTTGCCCCACCAGTTGCTTTTGGCGTTCCAATCACCCGCTACGATGAAGCTTGTGCCATGTAGTTGCATTAGATTAGTGAAATCTTCATCTCGCCATTTCAACTGTGGAGGACAGTAGATTGAAGAGATAATTAGCTGTCGACCTTTGTCCATGTAGATTGTGACAGCCGAGCATTGAAGCATCTTCGTAGATATAAAGAAGGCTGCTTTATGACAAATATGGTTTTTTATTATTAGTGCTACACCACCTCTTCGTTTATTAGAGGGATGGTTAGCTAGGTGAGTTTGGTATCCATTTATGTGAACAGAATCAGTATCAGTAAAGTGCGTCTCGGATATTAACATAATATCAATATCGTTGAGCAGAGCATGATTAGCGAGCTTGTCCATTTTGTTGCGCAGACCAGCTGCATTCCAGAATAGGATTTTTTTAGATTTTGAGGTCTCATTTGCGATTTGTTGCCTGCTACTGCTAATGCTGGCAGACAAGCAGGTTGTTAGCGCGGACATCATATCTATTAGACGATCCAGCTTGTTGACGATAGCCTTGTTGATGGCTGAATTAGCATTCTCAATTTAATTTGAATTAGCATTTGCATTTGGATGCTTGCGTTCGAGCAGCATTAGGCCAATCAATTGATCTAGCTTCATTTCAATACTGCTCGTATTATCCCTGGCACCTAGATATTGATGAGTCGGGAGGAGTTGCTGCACTTACTGCCTCTGCTGCTGCACCTGCTGCACCTGCTGCTGCTGCTGCTGCTACTGCACCTGCTGCTTTTGCTGCATTCGCTGCTGCGTCCAAACACTTGGCTGTTTCACATTTAGTCCAAGTTTAAGTGCGTCGGCATAGCTGCCAACCATAGCATTGCTCAGATTTAGTGGCTGCTTGGGCTACTGATTGAACTGTAGCTGATTGACCTGTTGTTGTGTAGTCTTCTTCTTCGCCCTCTTCTTTGACTTGATTGGCTGCTGCTGCTGCTGTTGCTGCTGTTGGAATACTAGCTGCTGCTGCTGCTGCTGTAGTAGTCGCTGCTGCTGCTGCTGTAGTATATGCAGCTGTTGTTGCTGTTTGCTAGCATTTGTGGCCTTGTTCAGGTGTCTTTTAATAATAGCCCCTGTTGCAGCATTATTATTGCGATTTGACGACTGAGGATTCGCTGTCGCTTTTGTTTGACGCGCCAATTCGGCGACTAGTTTTGAGGCTTGCTGGAAGCCTTGTTGATTGGCCATCTTTTGCTTGCAGGCCTCTTTGAATTTTTTTTTTTTATTATTCACTGCAGTCTCGACTTAGTATAATTTTACATAGTCAGACTACTACTACTTGCCCGCCGGCCTCGCGCTCTGCGGTGTGCACGTCCGAACGCGCTCACGTACTCAACCTCATTACCAGCTCTGTGGCAACATTTTACGAGTGGGAGTCACAGCATCTTTGGCACTTCTTCTTTCAATGGGATGGGATGCATAATTCCGGTAGTCACTGTAGCTTAGTGACGCTAACTAGACACTTAACAATAGTTACAGCTATCGATAAGAGTTACATAAATTAATTGCAATTTACATCACTAACTCACATGTTTAACATACATAATGGCAAAAGACAATTACTTTTTTCTGTTCGTATGTCTACAAAGAACACACATTAATGATCTCCGCTTCTTCCCATCTCATACATGATCAGCTGACCAGCAGCTGCATGGCGAGGGGAAGCTAGTACGGAGATACTTTTTATTCAATTAATACTTCACAATAGCATTTCTTAAGAATATAAATAGCGCCTATGAGATAATTAAAATCTAAAAAGTAAGTATTTTCTGATTTGATTTCTGCCTTTAATCATAGTTAGTGTCTGATTACTAATATGACTATTGTTGGTATCGTTTACATCCTCATGGCTGTTGATCTCTGTGTTTAGCAGGATATGATCATCAAGCCATTTCTGGAATACGGCAGTGTCCGCTTTTAGTGGCAGAAAGTAGCATTTGGATTTTGAATGCGCTGGCAACGTTTTCTTATCAATCAGCTCGATTGTGAGCGGCAAGTGGTCTGAGATTAATTCGCTAGAGATTGAGTCTTTTATATTAATCAATTCTCTTTTTATCCCACCATAGATTGCAAAGTCGATAGCTGAAGGAGATTGACGCGAACTATATGGGAAATGAGTGGAGGAGCCGGTGGCAAGTACGTTATTATTGTTGCTATCATGAATAACGTTTTTTAAGAGTGATCTGCCTCTAACGCAAGACCTGACGTTGCCCCACCAGTTGCTTTTGGCGTTCCAATCACCCGCTACGATGAAGCTTGTGCCATGTAGTTGCATTAGATTAGTGAAATCTTCATCTCGCCATTTCAACTGTGGAGGACAGTAGATTGAAGAGATAATTAGCTGTCGACCTTTGTCCATGTAGATTGTGACAGCCGAGCATTGAAGCATCTTCGTAGATATAAAGAAGGCTGCTTTATGACAAATATGGTTTTTTATTATTAGTGCTACACCACCTCTTCGTTTATTAGAGGGATGGTTAGCTAGGTGAGTTTGGTATCCATTTATGTGAACAGAATCAGTATCAGTAAAGTGCGTCTCGGATATTAACATAATATCAATATCGTTGAGCAGAGCATGATTAGCGAGCTTGTCCATTTTGTTGCGCAGACCAGCTGCATTCCAGAATAGGATTTTTTTAGATTTTGAGGTCTCATTTGCGATTTGTTGCCTGCTACTGCTAATGCTGGCAGACAAGCAGGTTGTTAGCGCGGACATCATATCTATTAGACGATCCAGCTTGTTGACGATAGCCTTGTTGATGGCTGAATTAGCATTCTCAATTTAATTTGAATTAGCATTTGCATTTGGATGCTTGCGTTCGAGCAGCATTAGGCCAATCAATTGATCTAGCTTCATTTCAATACTGCTCGTATTATCCCTGGCACCTAGATATTGATGAGTCGGGAGGAGTTGCTGCACTTACTGCCTCTGCTGCTGCACCTGCTGCACCTGCTGCTGCTGCTGCTGCTACTGCACCTGCTGCTTTTGCTGCATTCGCTGCTGCGTCCAAACACTTGGCTGTTTCACATTTAGTCCAAGTTTAAGTGCGTCGGCATAGCTGCCAACCATAGCATTGCTCAGATTTAGTGGCTGCTTGGGCTACTGATTGAACTGTAGCTGATTGACCTGTTGTTGTGTAGTCTTCTTCTTCGCCCTCTTCTTTGACTTGATTGGCTGCTGCTGCTGCTGTTGCTGCTGTTGGAATACTAGCTGCTGCTGCTGCTGCTGTAGTAGTCGCTGCTGCTGCTGCTGTAGTATATGCAGCTGTTGTTGCTGTTTGCTAGCATTTGTGGCCTTGTTCAGGTGTCTTTTAATAATAGCCCCTGTTGCAGCATTATTATTGCGATTTGACGACTGAGGATTCGCTGTCGCTTTTGTTTGACGCGCCAATTCGGCGACTAGTTTTGAGGCTTGCTGGAAGCCTTGTTGATTGGCCATCTTTTGCTTGCAGGCCTCTTTGAATTTTTTTTTTTTATTATTCACTGCAGTCTCGACTTAGTATAATTTTACATAGTCAGACTACTACTACTTGCCCGCCGGCCTCGCGCTCTGCGGTGTGCACGTCCGAACGCGCTCACGTACTCAACCTCATTACCAGCTCTGTGGCAACATTTTACGAGTGGGAGTCACAGCATCTTTGGCACTTCTTCTTTCAATGGGATGGGATGCATAATTCCGGTAGTCACTGTAGCTTAGTGACGCTAACTAGACACTTAACAATAGTTACAGCTATCGATAAGAGTTACATAAATTAATTGCAATTTACATCACTAACTCACATGTTTAACATACATAATGGCAAAAGACAATTACTTTTTTCTGTTCGTATGTCTACAAAGAACACACATTAATGATCTCCGCTTCTTCCCATCTCATACATGATCAGCTGACCAGCAGCTGCATGGCGAGGGGAAGCTAGTACGGAGATACTTTTTATTCAATTAATACTTCACAATAGCATTTCTTAAGAATATAAATAGCGCCTATGAGATAATTAAAATCTAAAAAGTAAGTATTTTCTGATTTGATTTCTGCCTTTAATCATAGTTAGTGTCTGATTACTAATATGACTATTGTTGGTATCGTTTACATCCTCATGGCTGTTGATCTCTGTGTTTAGCAGGATATGATCATCAAGCCATTTCTGGAATACGGCAGTGTCCGCTTTTAGTGGCAGAAAGTAGCATTTGGATTTTGAATGCGCTGGCAACGTTTTCTTATCAATCAGCTCGATTGTGAGCGGCAAGTGGTCTGAGATTAATTCGCTAGAGATTGAGTCTTTTATATTAATCAATTCTCTTTTTATCCCACCATAGATTGCAAAGTCGATAGCTGAAGGAGATTGACGCGAACTATATGGGAAATGAGTGGAGGAGCCGGTGGCAAGTACGTTATTATTGTTGCTATCATGAATAACGTTTTTTAAGAGTGATCTGCCTCTAACGCAAGACCTGACGTTGCCCCACCAGTTGCTTTTGGCGTTCCAATCACCCGCTACGATGAAGCTTGTGCCATGTAGTTGCATTAGATTAGTGAAATCTTCATCTCGCCATTTCAACTGTGGAGGACAGTAGATTGAAGAGATAATTAGCTGTCGACCTTTGTCCATGTAGATTGTGACAGCCGAGCATTGAAGCATCTTCGTAGATATAAAGAAGGCTGCTTTATGACAAATATGGTTTTTTATTATTAGTGCTACACCACCTCTTCGTTTATTAGAGGGATGGTTAGCTAGGTGAGTTTGGTATCCATTTATGTGAACAGAATCAGTATCAGTAAAGTGCGTCTCGGATATTAACATAATATCAATATCGTTGAGCAGAGCATGATTAGCGAGCTTGTCCATTTTGTTGCGCAGACCAGCTGCATTCCAGAATAGGATTTTTTTAGATTTTGAGGTCTCATTTGCGATTTGTTGCCTGCTACTGCTAATGCTGGCAGACAAGCAGGTTGTTAGCGCGGACATCATATCTATTAGACGATCCAGCTTGTTGACGATAGCCTTGTTGATGGCTGAATTAGCATTCTCAATTTAATTTGAATTAGCATTTGCATTTGGATGCTTGCGTTCGAGCAGCATTAGGCCAATCAATTGATCTAGCTTCATTTCAATACTGCTCGTATTATCCCTGGCACCTAGATATTGATGAGTCGGGAGGAGTTGCTGCACTTACTGCCTCTGCTGCTGCACCTGCTGCACCTGCTGCTGCTGCTGCTGCTACTGCACCTGCTGCTTTTGCTGCATTCGCTGCTGCGTCCAAACACTTGGCTGTTTCACATTTAGTCCAAGTTTAAGTGCGTCGGCATAGCTGCCAACCATAGCATTGCTCAGATTTAGTGGCTGCTTGGGCTACTGATTGAACTGTAGCTGATTGACCTGTTGTTGTGTAGTCTTCTTCTTCGCCCTCTTCTTTGACTTGATTGGCTGCTGCTGCTGCTGTTGCTGCTGTTGGAATACTAGCTGCTGCTGCTGCTGCTGTAGTAATCGCTGCTGCTGCTGCTGTAGTATATGCAGCTGTTGTTGCTGTTTGCTAGCATTTGTGGCCTTGTTCAGGTGTCTTTTAATAATAGCCCCTGTTGCAGCATTATTATTGCGATTTGACGACTGAGGATTCGCTGTCGCTTTTGTTTGACGCGCCAATTCGGCGACTAGTTTTGAGGCTTGCTGGAAGCCTTGTTGATTGGCCATCTTTTGCTTGCAGGCCTCTTTGAATTTTTTTTTTTTATTATTCACTGCAGTCTCGACTTAGTATAATTTTACATAGTCAGACTACTACTACTTGCCCGCCGGCCTCGCGCTCTGCGGTGTGCACGTCCGAACGCGCTCACGTACTCAACCTCATTACCAGCTCTGTGGCAACATTTTACGAGTGGGAGTCACAGCATCTTTGGCACTTCTTCTTTCAATGGGATGGGATGCATAATTCCGGTAGTCACTGTAGCTTAGTGACGCTAACTAGACACTTAACAATAGTTACAGCTATCGATAAGAGTTACATAAATTAATTGCAATTTACATCACTAACTCACATGTTTAACATACATAATGGCAAAAGACAATTACTTTTTTCTGTTCGTATGTCTACAAAGAACACACATTAATGATCTCCGCTTCTTCCCATCTCATACATGATCAGCTGACCAGCAGCTGCATGGCGAGGGGAAGCTAGTACGGAGATACTTTTTATTCAATTAATACTTCACAATAGCATTTCTTAAGAATATAAATAGCGCCTATGAGATAATTAAAATCTAAAAAGGACGATATTTGTCGAAACTTCATTAAATGAATCAATTTAAATGGCCATAAGTGCACAAAAATAACAGTGCAGCTTAATGTTACAAAATACAGATAAAAGGAGCAATTTAAAGATAATACAAAATGACAATAAAGTGCTTGAGTAGCTGATAATAGACTAATTAGATAAATAAAATATAAATTTAACAATACTAATAGATAGCATTAATTAATATAATTCAAATTTTTTTTTCCATTAATAAGCATCTGTAAGATGCACAGAGAAAATAACCCAAAGTGGCCAATTGGAATAATAGAGAAAAGTCGAGACAAAGTCTGGTCATTTTCTCAAATATGGGCTTAAGCTAAAATTAACTTAAATTACAAAAAGTTTATGACAATTAATATAGATAATTAAATAGATTTTTTTTTTCTGTTCGTATGTCTAAAAAGAACACACATTAGTGATCTCCGCCTCTTCCCATTCTCGTACATGAACAGCTGACCTGCAGCTGCATGATGAGGGGAAGAGTACGGGGATACTCTTTATTTATTTAATACTTCACAATAGCATTTCTTATGAATATAAATAGCGCCTATGAGATAATTAAAATCTAAAAAGGACTATATTTGTCGAAACTTTTTTTTTTTAAAGTTTGTGCACATCTGTACACTATGGGGGCTTGCTGGCGACTAATGTTAGCCGCAGCTCGCCTTCTTTATTTGCGTCATTACTATTTGAGCAACATATGCAAATGTTATAAACTTAAGACTAGGTGGCAACATTGCCTATTATCTTAATGTTATTTTGATTAATAGGGCAGGGTGGCAACCTTGCCTGTTAACAGAGTTATTTCTAGTGACAATATGGCAACTTTCTTCTTTGTTTACAAAGCAATGAATGGGAAAATATGATGATATAAATTAATAAAGAGTGGTTTCCAATGATGATAACTTTGGTGATTTGGAGTTTCAAGTCCGGGCTGGGGGTGTGATTGTGTTAAAGATGGCTGATGAGTACATATGTGGATGATAGACGAAGTTGTGGTGGCGAGTAACCAGGTTGGCAGAAGAGTTATGCAGTGTTAGTTGATGTGTGAAGTGTGTGCTGATTGAAGCGTGTTGAAGATGAGATGCATATATAGGAGATAGCTGAGTTGTAGTATGACTAAAATCCATGGATCCAGTAGTGTTTGCGAGTGATAGCTTGATGAGGATGTACTTGCTGCAACGGGCATAGAGCAACACATTAAGGCGGCAGTACATTCTAGCCAGAAAGTTCACTGACTAGCTGTGTAGGCAGGGATGCTGGCACACAATAAATTGTGGTTGCATATGCCTGAGCACAGTCAGGACAATCTAGCCCAAATGCAGGCCACTCAATCCAGTTGTAGGAGATGCATGAGATGCATCTGTGTCGATAGTGGAGTCTGAGTTGGTGTTTATAGAATGGTGGTGTCCGGGCTGAGTGAAGTTGGTGTAGTAGCTGTTATATGTGTGTGCTGCTTGAGACGTATTGATATTGCGAAAAACACGCTACAGCCTGCGAGATGCGTGTGTGGGTGATGATTGAATTGTAGTCGGCAAGTCCAAGAACAGTGAAGCAGTTGGTGTTAACAGAAGGTAATGTATATGTTGTGTTGTGCGTTTTTCAGCTGGCTATTGGGCAGAGATTACAAACAGCAACGCGCGCCCACAAGAAGGTACCCGGAGGGCTGTATGGACAGAGATGCTGGTACCCAATAGATTGGGGTAGCATATGACCCAGCACAGCCAGGACAATCCAGTTCGCGCGCGCGCCTATCCACTCAAACCCTAATTGTTCACGAAGTGCTGCTGCGGCCAAAGAAGTTGCTGTATAGCCGTTTGTGGGAAGGAGAAGTATCCAACGATGGCAAGTACTGTGCATGTGTGCTGAATTAGGTGTGTTATTGCGAAGAACGGGGCACAGCTGGTGATGCGCCGCAAAGCAGTAGCAAACACAACCATCGGGCACGCGCACAGGTAGGCTGTTTATAAAGGTTGTTGTTCCGCAGTCAAGTGCGGCAGGAGGTGTGGTGAGCTCTTACATGGTCATCCGCAGGTATGTATTTCTACCAGGTAAGGCTGTGTTGGCAAGCGAGATTTTTTTTAAATTGTGTGCACGCTTGTGACACATTGGGGGTTCGCTCGCGACTATTTCTAGCCACAGCTCGCCTTCTTTATTTGCGTCATTACTAAAGAGCAACATATGCAAATGTTATAAACTTAAAAGTAGGTGGCAACATTGCCTATTATCTTAAAAATTATTTGAAATTATTAGGGCAGAGTGGCAAACCTTGCCTGTTAGCTTTACAGAATTATGTCTAGAGACGATATGGCAACATTTTTGTTTACTTTTTAAGTTGTGTGCACTCTTGTACACGATAGGGGTTTGCTGGCGACTAATGTTAACCGCAGCTCACCTTCTTTATTTGGGTCATTACTATTAAGCAACATATGCAAATGTTATAGACCTAAGACTAGGTGGCAACATTGCCTATTATCTTAAAAATTATTTTAAATTAGTAAGGCAGAGTGGCAACCTTGCCTGTTAACTTTACAGAATTATGTCTAGAGACGATATGGCAACATTTTTGTTTACAAAACAATGATTAGGCAAAATATGATTAATTTATATTAATTTAACGAGGAGTGGTTTCCGATGATACGTGGGTGATAACTTTTGATGACCTGGAGTTTCAAGTCCGGGCTGGCGGTGTGAATGTGTTCGTGATGGCTTGCAATGCAATTGGCATAAGGCAGGGCTTCATCCGGCGATGCTGGGATGCTGGTACACAATGAGTTGAGGATGCATATGCGCTCAGCACTGCCAGGACAAGCCTGCAATAAGATACGCGCCACTCCACTATCAGACTCTAATATGCGCATAGGTTGCTGTTGCGGATATAGTAGTAGCTGTGTTAAAATTAGTTGGCTCTTTATAAGAAGGGCAGTCTTTATAGCTCGCGGCATGAGGGCCCGAGCAGTTGGCACACTTCGCTGGCGTTTGATCGCCTTTTTGCTTGGCACAGTCCGTGGAGGCATGATTTGCAGGCAAAGGGGCGACGGAAATAATTCTGGCACCTTTGACATTGAGAAACTTCGCTTGACTTATATGGCCTCTTAATTTTGACCCGCTGATTGCCAATTGCATTAACTTGCAATAACTCAGCGTTATTTGCACTGGCGACCAGCTCTACCTTGAAGAGATCAAGCGGCTCCTTTGAAAAGCGAGATTTAATGCCTCTTAAAAAGCGAACTTGGTGCCCTAATTTGGCTAATTGCTCACGGATCCAGTGGTCCGGAGTGGAATGATGCAAATGTCGAATTATGGCTCTGTAGCCGCACTCGCATTTCAATTGACATGTGTAGTTTTCGACATTATTTTCGCCTAGGTACTTTACCAGTTTACGATGAGTAGCGATGTCCTTGCACTGCATCCTGATCCTGTCCGATAGCGTCATCCAGGCGAATCAATAGCGGCATAATGTCTGTGATATTTGCCAACGCAGGCTTCGCGTTGAGATACGCGTCACTTGCACCAGTAGTAGTAGCAGCAGCTGCAGCAGTTATGCAAACATCATTTGCAAGGCCAGTTGTCTTTTTCTGTGTGTCCTCAGTCATGGGAGTCGATACGATGTCGTCTATTTGCGGGCAGTCCTCATCGCTGCCATCCAGATCGATTGCGTCTAGCTGCGCACTCTTCTTTTTTGGGCTGTCACCTTTTTCTGCAGTTCTTTTGGCTGCTCTTTCACTAAAAAGTACCAGCGCGCCTTTTTTGAGCGCCTCTTTTGCTTTAAAATAGTCAGGGACCGAAGATTGCGTGACAGATGAAACTTTCGTTTTTAATAACTGAGCCGCAGCTCGAGAAGTTGATGGTTGTGCCGTAACCACACTTTTCTTCACTAGCACTTTCGATGGCGTGGGCGCAAGCGCTAGTGGCTGCGAGTCGAGTAGAGATTCGCCTTATATATTAATCGCCGCAGTCAGTTACAGTTTGAACTTAGAGTAGTTACAAAAGGTAAGACTGCTAATCGTCCCCGGCCTCGCGCGCAGCGGTGTGTGCGTCCGATCACGCTCGCGATACTCAACGTATTACTCTATGGGTGAGCAACTATAGTGTGAGTAATTTTTTATTTATTTATTTTTTTTTTTGAGTCGCTGTTGTCTTATTATCGATAATCTACTTATTCACTAGCAAATTATTTTATAGTAGTTACCGATAGTGGTTACTCGAAATTTACATGCAAATACACCACTACTTCACACGTATAAAATACATAATATGTAATGACAAAGACAATTAAATTAGTGGCAATAGGAGAAATAAATTAACAATTAACATTCAACATAAATGCATTAAACATTAATATTAATTTATCTTATTCTATTTGCAGGTACTCGCAGCGGCAGCAACATGGTCATCTGCGTCATCGCTGGATCGTGGCAGCTCGTCAGATAAGTTGTGGCAATGTTGTCATCTGTGCAGTTAATGGCTTGTGGTCTCTTCTTTTGCAGTTAGTGGCTGGAACGTTGTCATCGTTGTTGTAGGCATGCGTACCGCGCAGCTCATCATCCAGTAGACATCCTTATGCGTATGTGCGTGGCCAGTGTGCATCCACAGTCAGACTAGCTGTGACGTTTTTTTTTATTATTATTCACCGTAGTCATCGCTTAATATAATTTTACGAAAGCTCGACTACTAGTTGCCCGCCGGCCTCGCGCTCTGCGGTGTGCACGTCCGAACGCGCTCACGTACTCAACCTCATTACTCATTCGAGAGCAACATTTTGTGAGTAGTAATCTCAGCATCTTCAGGCACTTGTTGAGTTGGATGGGTTGAAATCCGGTAGTCACTCTTGCGATTAACTTAGTGACGCTAACTATACACTTAACTTAGTTACAGCTATCGATAAGTTTACATATTTTACATGCAAATGACATCACTAAATCACATGTTTAACATACATACATAATGGCAGATAAGTAGCCCTCTTGTTGTCGTCTAACGCTGATAATGGCTTGTGGTTCATTTTTTTCAGTGTGCGGCTGCATACGTTGTCATCGGTGAAATGCGTGCGTCCCGCGCAGCTCGTCGTCCGGATTGGCAGCCATTAAGCGTTAGTGCGTGGCCAGCGTTGCACCCGCAGTCAGACCATCTGTTTTTTTTTTTTTTTTCTGTTGGTATGTTGCAGAGAACACACAATAATGATCTCCACTCTTCACATCTCATTCATGATCAGCTGTCTAGCAGCTGCATGACGAGGGGAAGAAAGTGTGGAGATACTTTTTATTCAAATAATACTTTACATTAGCATTTCTTATGAATATAAGTGGCGCCTATTTGATACTTAGAAATATACATTAGGACGATAATTGGCGAAACTTTCATAATATGATTCATTTTAAATGGCCACTGGTGCATCTAACAATAATAGAGCAGCGTAGTGTTACAATATATATATATATAAGAGCAATTTAAAGATAGTAATAGATAACAATAAAGTGCTTAAATAGCTGATTATAGACTAAATTAGTTAGATAAGATATATGATTTACAAAGTAAGAGGTGGCATTATTTAATTTAATTCAATTTTTTCATTATTATGCATCCACAAGATGCGCAGAAAAATTTGCCCAAAGTAATGTGGCCAATTTGAATTATAAAGAAAAATCGAGACAAAGTCTGGTCATTTTCTCCATTCTGTGCTTAACCTAAGTATAGTTTTAATTTTTATGTTTGTATGCCTTGAGAGAACACACATTAATGATCTCTCACTTCTTTCTTACTCATTCACAACAGCTGACCAGCAGCTGTATGAAGAGAAGAAGAGACAGAGAGATATTCTTTATTCATATAATACTGTACATGAGTATTTTCTTAGAATTTAACATGGCGCCTTAATACTATAGGTCGATAATAGTCAAAACTTGCTCAATATGAGTAATTTAAATAATCGCAAGTGCATCGATACATAGCTGTGCAGCCTTGCGTTACAGATTTGTTTACGAAAGAGCAGATCAAAACAAAACAAGGAATGAATGAAATTGATTGAAATTGATGGCTAGCTTAACACTAATAAGTAAAATTAGAAATGGTATATAGAAAATTTAACAAGTAATGACAATTAAAATGATTAATTAATTCTTTTTGTTTCACATTACAGAGTCATCTACAAGATGTACATTCAAATTAGCCAAATTCAATGTGCTAATTGGATTAAAAGAGAAAACTCAAGACATTGTCTAGTCATTTTTTCCATAAGTAAGATTAAGCTAATTGTAACTTTTAACTTTAACATTGTGAATAAATTCAAGTTGATTTCATATCAATTATTCTCTTTCATGTTTACTTAATACTAATATAATAGCTATTAATAGTTAACGAAAAATATATGTAAAAAATATTATTATTATTATTTTTTTTCCCTTGTTTTGCAGGTATACTTAGTAGTTGAGTAGTAATTTATGTTTAAATAAATGAAAAGAATATTTTAAATAAATAAGTTCAAAATCTAAATGGCGGCCCAATTGGGTCGGGTGGTGGTGGTAGTGGTAGTGGCATTGGCGCAATCTGTTGAAAGATAGGTAGGCGTGGTCGCTGGGCAGGTACCTGTGCAGTTTCATTGCTGCGACGAGTTGCCAGACGGCGGAGATAATTGGCACTTTGTTCCGCCTCTTCTTCAGCTGGTCTTTGTTGCTGGCGCAGAGCGCGGTTTCTAATATCGTCAGCAAGATAAGTGTTGACGATGGACGAGTACCTTGTCATAGCTAGCCGCTGCGGCACAAATGGGTCGAGAACTATATTGCTAGCCTCGCTGTTGCTATGTACTCGCAGCCGGTCATAGTATTTGGTGCAGATCTTTTTGAATTGTTCATCAACAGTGGGAACGCCCAGTTCAGAGCTTATGCGTGCATTTGAATGATACCATTGAGCACCAGATATGATTCTCAAGGCTTTGTTCTGCAGCACTCGGATGCGATCAAGTTGAGTTTCAGATAGTAGCGCGCCCCACACAGGTAGAGTGTATTGCCACAGAGGCGCTATCAGTTGCTTGTAGATAATAGTTTTTGTCTTCAGCGACAACTTGCTATGTTTGTTGATAAGCCAATCGATCTTTTTCAGCCTGCCCCTTACCTTCGTGACGACTGTACTAATGTGATTATTGAAGCGCAGCTTTGCATCCATAGTGACACCCAGATACGGATGAGAGGTGTCATTGCTGATTTCTTCATTATCAATACGAATGTTTTGATATGGCGCTATTCTATTGTAGGTGTGCATAATGTGCTTAGTTTTGCCAGCATTAATTGTGATACACCACTTCTTTGCCCACTGAGCCAGCTTGTCCATGTACTCCTGTTGCTGAGCTAGAGCATCGGCCTGCCTAGAGTTTGACGAGATGACTATAATGTCATCGGCGTAAGTGGCTATGAGTATTTTGTTGCCAGGCTCGAAAGCTGGCCTCGGAATATCACTAGTGTATATATTATACAGTACAGGCCCAAGCAGGCTGCCTTGTGGCACTCCGGCATTTATTTGCTTGACAGCAGAACGACATCCTCCATGGCATTCAACCATAAATGAGCGATTTGTCAAGTAGCAGCATAGAATTCTGTAAAGTGCGTCAGGCAGCAGCATCTTGAGCTTGTATCTCAGCCCCGTGTGCCACACTCTGTCAAATGCCTCTTTAATGTCCATATAGACAGCAGAGCAGTACTTGTGTTCATCAAATGATCTCAGTATGAACTGTGTGACTCGGCCCAGCTGTTGCTCAGCTGAGTGAGCCTTGCGAAAGCCAAACTGATGGCTTGGTATTGCGTTGACGAGAGCCTCTTGCTCGAGCATACGGCTCAGTATTAAGTACTCTAGAATCTTGGATAGGCCAGACAAGAGACTTATTGGCCTGTATGAGGATACATGCTGCGTGGGCTTGCCAGGTTTATGTATCATTTTCACCAACGCCAGCTTCTAGATAGTGGGAAAATGGCCAAGTCGCAGAGAGTTGTTGCAAATCAACACCAGATACAGTATTGCCTTCATTGGCAGCGCTTTAATGGTATGATTTTCAATACAATCAAGTCCAGCAGCTTTCTTCTTTTCAAGTGTTCGAATATGGCCAACAACCTCAAGTGGCGTTACTGGTCGAAATGGCATTAAAGACGTGTCAGTTGGCGGCGTTGGTTGATTCACTGACGCCTCAATTTCAGCCAGATCAGCTGGCAATGTATAGATGAGTGGCTTGAATCGCTGCTCCAGGCTATCAGCAAACACTTCAGCTTTTTCAGCCGTCGTCATGCACCAGACATTACTGCTTGTATTCGAGCAAGACTTTAATAGCGGCAGATTCGGAGCTGGCTGCCGTTTGATTTCATTAGTGAGACGCCAAAGTTTTTGCATGCTATATCTGTCTGTGGGGTCGATAGAGCTAAATAAGTCTGCTTCATACTTTTGTCTAGCAGCCTTAATGTCTTTGTGAATGCGATTAGACAGTCTATTGCAGATCTGCTTCGCCAAGGGATTGCGACTTTGCAGAAGATAGCGTTTGATAAGCTTCTTCGCCTCAATCAATTGGCGAGTCTGGCTTTTAACTCGATATCTAGATCCAGGTCTACATATCTTAAGTGGGCACTGAGCATTTGCAAAGTTTGCAGCGCTTCGAATGTTGTTGACCAGGATGTCAACAGCATCATCAACATCATATGCACTGTTCAATTCAGTGTTTAGCATAATACTCTCATTTAGATGGCTCTGAAATTTACTAATATTCGCATTCAGATGCAGCAAATGGCCTCTCGCCTGGCCAACAATTGGCTTCTCAGCTAGCTGAATTAGTAGCGGCAGGTGATCTGAATTGAGCTCAGACGAGTCCGAGATGGCCAGCAACTCGCGTCTGATCCCTTTGAAGAGCGCAAAATCAATGGCCGACGGAGTTTGGCGCACATTAAATGGGTAGTGTGTAGGTGATCCAGTTGCCAGGATGTTACTATTAGCTTGCAAGATACAATTTACTAGAGTTCTGCCTCTCAGACAAGATCTGGCATTGCCCCACCATTGGCTCTTGGCGTTCCAGTCGCCGCCCACTAAATACGCACCGCCCAGTGAATTGAGCAGTTGGCTGAAATCTTGCGCCGTCCAGCTGACTAGCGGCGGGCAATAAATAGCTGCAATATTTACATGTCTGCCATCTAGTAGGCTAACTGACAGCTCAACACACTGATGCGAGTCTAGTGATGTGCAGCGCATAGCATAATGGCATATATTTGGCTTTATTATACAAGCTGCGCCACCTCTGCGCCTATTTGTCGGATGATTTGCCATATAAACTATATATCCGTCGATACAAAAGTTGTCTCTGTCAGTTAGAGCCGTCTCAGATAATAGCATAATATCAATATTGTGTTTAATAAGAAACTGTTTGAGTTCAGTAAGTTTACTAGAGATGCCAGCGGCATTCCAAATACAGATGTTTAAGTTATTTGTACTATGGGCTACAGCAGACTGCAGTCTGCAGCTGCGTCTACTAGCGTTGCGTGTAGCAATTGCATTGTCAGACATTGAAGTGCTCATTTGGACCAGCTTTAGCTATTAGAAAAGCTGTCAGAGTGGCCATCATTTCAATAAGTTTGTCGAGTTTGGCTTCGATATTAAAGTTGCCTTGCATTTGCATAACTGGTACATTGACATTTCTATATTGGTCAAAATTAATGGCATAGTTATTGTAATTACTATTACTGTTATTGTTGTTGCAGTAATTTTGAGCCGCCCCAGTTGAAATGGGCGGGCGTCGACGACGCGTACTCAAACTGCGGCTTCTTGTAGTTTGCGCTGGCCGCTGTACGCTTGCTTGCCTAGGCATTTGTTGTTGTTGTTGCTGCTGTTGAGCACGCTTAGTGGCCGTCTGTCTAGACTGTCGCTGATGCTGCTGCTGCTGGCCATTGTTATTGGCATATGAAATAGGCTGACTGAAATGGAGTCCCGCTCGCAAGGCTGTGGCATAACTGGGTCCAGCATTTGAACCTTGCTGTCGTGTCTGGCGTTGCTGAGGGGGGGGAGGGACTTGCTGTAAAAGATTTGGCATGTTTACATTTGCATTTACTCTACTGTTACTGCGTATGGTAACAGCTGCGGCAGTTGTAGTGGGGGCAGGCTTGGTTAGATTACTAAGAATTTTGCCAAGCTGCACAGCGCCTTCATTCTCTCGCTTCTTACATGCCTCTTTGTAAGATGGGCAGCCTCTGTAGCTCGCTGCATGCGGGCCCAAGCAGTTGGCACATTTGGCTGGCGTTTGATCGCCTTTCTGCTTGCCACAGTCAGTGGAGGCGTGGTTCTCGCCACATTTGACGTAGGCAAAGGGGCGACGGCAATAGTTCTTGGTGTGCCCGAATTTCTGGCACCTATGGCATTGGGCAACATCGTTAGACTTGAACGGCCTCTCGACTTTTACTCGCTGGCTCCCCAGAGCTGTCACTTGCAATAATTCGGCGTTATTGGCACTGGTGACCAGCTCGACCTCGAAGAGGTCAAGTGGCTCTTTGGTAAAGCGCGATTTGATGCACCTTAGAAAGCGCACAGTATGCCCAAGCTTGGCTAGCTGCTCGCGGATCCACTGATCTGGCGTCGAATGGTGCAAATGGCGGATGACAGCTCTGTACCCGCGCTCGCATTTTAATTGAAACGTATAATTCTCAACTTTATTTACATCCAAGTACCTTACCAGTTTGCGGTGAGTGGCATTGGACTCGAATTCCATGATTGGCAGTGGGCTTCGTGGTGAAATTCTCCTGGCCGACAGCTTCGTCCAGGCGAATGAGTAGCGGCATAATGTCTGTCACATTTGCCAGAAATAGTGGCGCAGGCTTCGCATTGAGGTGCGCGTCGCTTGCACCAGCTGTAGTTGCAGCAGCCGCCACAGCATTGGGCGGTGTAATTTGCACATTTCCAGTATTGCGCACTTTATTAGCGAGGCCAGTAGTTGCCTCTTGTTGCGTGTTCTCAGTCCTTAAAATGAATACGTTGTCATCCATTTGCTGGCGGCCATCAGTTACCGCACCATCAAAGTCGTCGTCAGCATCATCGTTGTCATCGCTGTAATCCAGTTCAATAGCATCGAACTGCGCACTTTTCTTTTTCGGGCTGTCGCCCTTGTCAGCTGTACGTTTCACTGCACTAGCAATTGGCTGCACGCCGCTCTTAATTGCAGCCGCCATGGACAGCGTGCCGCTTTTATATGCCGCCTTCGATTTTAAATAATCCGACATTTTAGTTTGCGCACTGCTGCTGCTGCAACTTGCGCCAGCAGAATTCGCATTTAAAAATTGAGCCGCAGCTCGAGATGTTGGTTTCGCCATAACCTCACTTTTCTTCACTGGCGTGTACGATGGCGTGGGCGCAAGCAATTTCCGCTGCGAGCCGAGAAGAGATTCGACTTCCACATCCATATCCTCTTCACCGTCATCTGCCACATAGCCCCTAGGCATTGCAGCAATTTAATTTGCAAAAATTAATTGCAAAAATACCGATTTCAATAGATTTATTTATTTTTTTTTTTTTTTCTTTTTTATGTTTGTATGCCTTGAGAGAACACACATTAATGATCTCTCACTTCTTTCTTACTCATTCACAACAGCTGACCAGCAGCTGTATGAAGAGAAGAAGAGACAGAGAGATATTCTTTATTCATATAATACTGTACATGAGTATTTTCTTAGAATTTAACATGGCGCCTTAATACTATAGGTCGATAATAGTCAAAACTTGCTCAATATGAGTAATTTAAATAATCGCAAGTGCATCGATACATAGCTGTGCAGCCTTGCGTTACAGATTTGTTTACGAAAGAGCAGATAAAAACAAAACAAGGAATGAATGAAATTGATTGAAATTGATGGCTAGCTTAACACTAATAAGTAAAATTAGAAATGGTATATAGAAAATTTAACAAGTAATGACAATTAAAATGATTAATTAATTCTTTTTGTTTCACATTACAGAGTCATCTACAAGATGTACATTCAAATTAGCCAAATTCAATGTGCTAATTGGATTAAAAGAGAAAACTCAAGACATTGTCTAGTCATTTTTTCCATAAGTAAGATTAAGCTAATTTTAACTTTTAACTTTAACATTGTGAATAAATTCAAGTTGATTTCATATCAATTATTCTCTTTCATGTTTACTTAATACTAATATAATAGCTATTAATAGTTAACGAAAAATATATGTAAAAAATATTATTATTATTATTTTTATACCCTGAACCCATTGAAAATGGGAAATCAGGGTATAATGGTTTTGTTGAAATGTATGTAACAGGCAGAAGGAGGCGTGGCAGACCCCACAAAGTATATATATTCTTGATCAGGGCGACGAGCTGAGTCGATTTGGCCCTGTCCGTCTGTCTGTCTGTCCGTCTGTCCGTCTGTCCGTCTGTCCGTCTGTCCGTATGTTTGAACGCGTCGATTTCCGAAGATATAAGAGCTAGAGACTTGAATTTTTTTTTAAAATGACCGTTTATACAGCGCGGACGTCGAGTTTGCTTTTAAAATTCGATAAATCATCCCGTTATATTTTTATCGAGTATAAACATTCAAGTTCAAATCAGATGCCACTATAGCTAATTGTGAATGTTTTTCTTTTTTTCAAATTTCTCAAATATTCAATATAATATGTAGATCATATGCTGAAAGTTTCATTAAATTCCGTTCAGTCAAAAATTAATAAAAAATAATCAAATATTTGGCCAATTAACAAACGCACGTGCAGCAGCTACAACAAAAACATTCGTTGAATCACATCAGCTGTTAGTTTCGTTTAGTTTTGGTAGATGGCGCAGCAACAGTGAATCTATTTGAGTTTTGCCAGCGCCACTGGCAGGAGTGGGGTGGCCTAGTGTGTTAGCTGCATGACGCTCGATCGAGAAGTCCGCGGTTCGAATCCCGGTCGATGCAACTAATGTAAGTTTTTTTTTAATTGTTTCAAAATATTTTTATATTTTCATAAATGAGTTTTCTATTTATTTATATTTTTGAATACACCGAAATTGAAATTTTAACTATACTTTATGTGCGTTTTTAATAGTTTGGTTATTCTAGCAGATTCTTAGAATCACATCAGCAGTTAGTTTCGTTTATTTTTGGTAGATGGCGCTGCAGCAGTGAATCTATTTGAGTTTTGCCAGCGCCACTAGCAGGAGTGAGGTGGCCTAGTGTGTTAGCTGCATGACGCTTGATCGAGAAGTCGCGGTTCGAATCCCGATCGATGCAACTGATGCTAATTTTTTTTTAATTGTTTCAAAATATTTTTATATTTTATTAAATGAGTTTGGTATTTTATTTATATTTTTAAATACATCGAAATTGAAATTTCAGCCATACTAAATGAGCATTTTTATTTGTTGGGTTCAGGGTAGTATCTAGTCGAGCACTCTCGACTAGAATTTTCTTACTTGTTTTTTTCCCTTGTTTTGCAGGTATACTTAGTAGTTGAGTAGTAATTTATGTTTAAATAAATGAAAAGAATATTTTAAATAAATAAGTTCAAAATCTAAATGGCGGCCCAATTGGGTCGGGTGGTGGTGGTAGTGGTAGTGGCATTGGCGCAATCTGTTGAAAGATAGTTAGGCGTGGTCGCTGGGCAGGTACCTGTGCAGTTTCATTGCTGCGACGAGTTGCCAGACGGCGGAGATAATTGGCACTTTGTTCCGCCTCTTCTTCAGCTGGTCTTTGTTGCTGGCGCAGAGCGCGGTTTCTAATATCGTCAGCAAGATAAGTGTTGACGATGGACGAGTACCTTGTCATAGCTAGCCGCTGCGGCACAAATGGGTCGAGAACTATATTGCTAGCCTCGCTGTTGCTATGTACTCGCAGCCGGTCATAGTATTTGGTGCAGATCTTTTTGAATTGTTCATCAACAGTGGGAACGCCCAGTTCAGAGCTTATGCGTGCATTTGAATGATACCATTGAGCACCAGATATGATTCTCAAGGCTTTGTTCTGCAGCACTCGGATGCGATCAAGTTGAGTTTCAGATAGTAGCGCGCCCCACACAGGTAGAGTGTATTGCCACAGAGGCGCTATCAGTTGCTTGTAGATAATAGTTTTTGTCTTCAGCGACAACTTGCTATGTTTGTTGATAAGCCAATCGATCTTTTTCAGCCTGCCCCTTACCTTCGTGACGACTGTACTAATGTGATTATTGAAGCGCAGCTTTGCATCCATAGTGACACCCAGATACGGATGAGAGGTGTCATTGCTGATTTCTTCATTATCAATACGAATGTTTTGATATGGCGCTATTCTATTGTAGGTGTGCATAATGTGCTTAGTTTTGCCAGCATTAATTGTGATACACCACTTCTTTGCCCACTGAGCCAGCTTGTCCATGTACTCCTGTTGCTGAGCTAGAGCATCGGCCTGCCTAGAGTTTGACGAGATGACTATAATGTCATCGGCGTAAGTGGCTATGAGTATTTTGTTGCCAGGCTCGAAAGCTGGCCTCGGAATATCACTAGTGTATATATTATACAGTACAGGCCCAAGCAGGCTGCCTTGTGGCACTCCGGCATTTATTTGCTTGACAGCAGAACGACATCCTCCATGGCATTCAACCATAAATGAGCGATTTGTCAAGTAGCAGCATAGAATTCTGTAAAGTGCGTCAGGCAGCAGCATCTTGAGCTTGTATCTCAGCCCCGTGTGCCACACTCTGTCAAATGCCTCTTTAATGTCCATATAGACAGCAGAGCAGTACTTGTGTTCATCAAATGATCTCAGTATGAACTGTGTGACTCGGCCCAGCTGTTGCTCAGCTGAGTGAGCCTTGCGAAAGCCAAACTGATGGCTTGGTATTGCGTTGACGAGAGCCTCTTGCTCGAGCATACGGCTCAGTATTAAGTACTCTAGAATCTTGGATAGGCCAGACAAGAGACTTATTGGCCTGTATGAGGATACATGCTGCGTGGGCTTGCCAGGTTTATGTATCATTTTCACCAACGCCAGCTTCTAGATAGTGGGAAAATGGCCAAGTCGCAGAGAGTTGTTGCAAATCAACACCAGATACAGTATTGCCTTCATTGGCAGCGCTTTAATGGTATGATTTTCAATACAATCAAGTCCAGCAGCTTTCTTCTTTTCAAGTGTTCGAATATGGCCAACAACCTCAAGTGGCGTTACTGGTCGAAATGGCATTATAGACGTGTCAGTTGGCGGCGTTGGTTGATTCACTGACGCCTCAATTTCAGCCAGATCAGCTGGCAATGTATAGATGAGTGGCTTGAATCGCTGCTCCAGGCTATCAGCAAACACTTCAGCTTTTTCAGCCGTCGTCATGCACCAGACATTACTGCTTGTATTCGAGCAAGACTTTAATAGCGGCAGATTCGGAGCTGGCTGCCGTTTGATTTCATTAGTGAGACGCCAAAGTTTTTGCATGCTATATCTGTCTGTGGGGTCGATAGAGCTAAATAAGTCTGCTTCATACTTTTGTCTAGCAGCCTTAATGTCTTTGTGAATGCGATTAGACAGTCTATTGCAGATCTGCTTCGCCAAGGGATTGCGACTTTGCAGAAGATAGCGTTTGATAAGCTTCTTCGCCTCAATCAATTGGCGAGTCTGGCTTTTAACTCGATATCTAGATCCAGGTCTACATATCTTAAGTGGGCACTGAGCATTTGCAAAGTTTGCAGCGCTTCGAATGTTGTTGACCAGGATGTCAACAGCATCATCAACATCATATGCACTGTTCAATTCAGTGTTTAGCATAATACTCTCATTTAGATGGCTCTGAAATTTACTAATATTCGCATTCAGATGCAGCAAATGGCCTCTCGCCTGGCCAACAATTGGCTTCTCAGCTAGCTGAATTAGTAGCGGCAGGTGATCTGAATTGAGCTCAGACGAGTCCGAGATGGCCAGCAACTCGCGTCTGATCCCTTTGAAGAGCGCAAAATCAATGGCCGACGGAGTTTGGCGCACATTAAATGGGTAGTGTGTAGGTGATCCAGTTGCCAGGATGTTACTATTAGCTTGCAAGATACAATTTACTAGAGTTCTGCCTCTCAGACAAGATCTGGCATTGCCCCACCATTGGCTCTTGGCGTTCCAGTCGCCGCCCACTAAATACGCACCGCCCAGTGAATTGAGCAGTTGGCTGAAATCTTGCGCCGTCCAGCTGACTAGCGGCGGGCAATAAATGGCTGCAATATTTACATGTCTGCCATCTAGTAGGCTAACTGACAGCTCAACACACTGATGCGAGTCTAGTGATGTGCAGCGCATAGCATAATGGCATATATTTGGCTTTATTATACAAGCTGCGCCACCTCTGCGCCTATTTGTCGGATGATTTGCCATATAAACTATATATCCGTCGATACAAAAGTTGTCTCTGTCAGTTAGATGCGTCTCAGATAATAGCATAATATCAATATTGTGTTTAATAAGAAACTGTTTGAGTTCAGTAAGTTTACTAGAGATGCCAGCGGCATTCCAAATAGAGATGTTTAAGTTATTTGTACTATGGGCTACAGCAGACTGCAGTGTGCAGCTGCGTCTACTAGCGTTGCGTGTAGCGATTGCATTGTCAGACATTGAAGTGCTCATTTGGACCAGCTTTAGCTATTAGAAAAGCTGTCAGAGTGGCCATCATTTCAATAAGTTTGTCGAGTTTGGCTTCGATATTAAAGTTGCCTTGCATTTGCATAACTGGTACATTGACATTTCTATATTGGTCAAAATTAATGGCATAGTTATTGTAATTACTATTACTGTTATTGTTGTTGCAGTAATTTTGAGCCGCCCCAGTTGAAATGGGCGGGCGTCGACGACGCGTACTCAAACTGCGGCTTCTTGTAGTTTGCGCTGGCCGCTGTACGCTTGCTTGCCTAGGCATTTGTTGTTGTTGTTGCTGCTGTTGAGCACGCTTAGTGGCCGTCTGTCTAGACTGTCGCTGATGCTGCTGCTGCTGGCCATTGTTATTGGCATATGAAATAGGCTGACTGAAATGGAGTCCCGCTCGCAAGGCTGTGGCATAACTGGGCCCAGCATTTGAACCTTGCTGTCGTGTCTGGCGTTGCTGAGGGGGGGGGAGGGACTTGCTGTAAAAGATTTGGCATGTTTACATTTGCATTTACTCTACTGTTACTGCGTATGGTAACAGCTGCGGCAGTTGTAGTGGGGGCAGGCTTGGTTAGATTACTAAGAATTTTGCCAAGCTGCACAGCGCCTTCATTCTCTCGCTTCTTACATGCCTCTTTGTAAGATGGGCAGCCTCTGTAGCTCGCTGCATGCGGGCCCAAGCAGTTGGCACATTTGGCTGGCGTTTGATCGCCTTTCTGCTTGCCACAGTCAGTGGAGGCGTGGTTCTCGCCACATTTGACGCAGGCAAAGGGGCGACGGCAATAGTTCTTGGTGTGCCCGAATTTCTGGCACCTATGGCATTGGGCAACATCGTTAGACTTGAACGGCCTCTCGACTTTTACTCGCTGGCTCCCCAGAGCTGTCACTTGCAATAATTCGGCGTTATTGGCACTGGTGACCAGCTCGACCTCGAAGAGGTCAAGTGGCTCTTTGGTAAAGCGCGATTTGATGCACCTTAGAAAGCGCACAGTATGCCCAAGCTTGGCTAGCTGCTCGCGGATCCACTGATCTGGCGTCGAATGGTGCAAATGGCGGATGACAGCTCTGTACCCGCGCTCGCATTTTAATTGAAACGTATAATTCTCAACTTTATTTACATCCAAGTACCTTACCAGTTTACGGTGAGTGGCAATATCCTTGCATTGGACTCGAATTCCATGATTGGCAGTGGGCTTCGTGGTGAAATTCTCCTGGCCGACAGCTTCGTCCAGGCGAATGAGTAGCGGCATAATGTCTGTCACATTTGCCAGAAATAGTGGCGCAGGCTTCGCATTGAGGTGCGCGTCGCTTGCACCAGCTGTAGTTGCAGCAGCCGCCACAGCATTGGGCGGTGTAATTTGCACATTTCCAGTATTGCGCACTTTATTAGCGAGGCCAGTAGTTGCCTCTTGTTGCGTGTTCTCAGTCCTTAAAATGAATACGTTGTCATCCATTTGCTGGCGGCCATCAGTTACCGCACCATCAAAGTCGTCGTCAGCATCATCGTTGTCATCGCTGTAATCCAGTTCAATAGCATCGAACTGCGCACTTTTCTTTTTCGGGCTGTCGCCCTTGTCAGCTGTACGTTTCACTGCACTAGCAATTGGCTGCACGCCGCTCTTAATTGCAGCCGCCATGGACAGCGTGCCGCTTTTATATGCCACCTTCGATTTTAAATAATCCGACATTTTAGTTTGCGCACTGCTGCTGCTGCAACTTGCGCCAGCAGAATTCGCATTTAATAATTGAGCCGCAGCTCGAGATGTTGTTGGTTTCGCCATAACCTCACTTTTCTTCACTGGCGTGTACGATGGCGTGGGCGCAAGCAATTTCCGCTGCGAGCCGAGAAGAGATTCGACTTCCACATCCATATCCTCTTCACCGTCATCTGCCACATAGCCCCTAGGCATTGCAGCAATTTAATTTGCAAAAATTAATTGCAAAAATACCGATTTCAATAGATTTATTTTTTATGTTTGTATGCCTTGAGGAGTTTTATGTTTGTATGCCTTGAGAGAACACACATTAATGATCTCTCACTTCTTTCTTACTCATTCACAACAGCTGACCAGCAGCTGTATGAAGAGAAGAAGAGACAGAGAGATATTCTTTATTCATATAATACTGTACATGAGTATTTTCTTAGAATTTAACATGGCGCCTTAATACTATAGGTCGATAATAGTCAAAACTTGCTCAATATGAGTAATTTAAATAATCGCAAGTGCATCGATACATAGCTGTGCAGCCTTGCGTTACAGATTTGTTTACGAAAGAGCAGATCAAAACAAAACAAGGAATGAATGAAATTGATATGCTTAATTGGCTAGCTTAACACTAATAAGTAAAATTAGAAATGGTATATAGAAAATTTAACAAGTAATGACAATTAAAATGATTAATTAATTCTTTTTGTTTCACATTACAGAGTCATCTACAAGATGTACATTCAAATTAGCCAAATTCAATGTGCTAATTGGATTAAAAGAGAAAACTCAAGACATTGTCTAGTCATTTTTTCCATAAGTAAGATTAAGCTAATTGTAACTTTTAACTTTAACATTGTGAATAAATTCAAGTTGATTTCATATCAATTATTCTCTTTCATGTTTACTTAATACTAATATAATAGCTATTAATAGTTAACGAAAAATATATGTAAAAAATATTATTATTATTATTTTTTTTTTTCCCTTGTTTTGCAGGTATACTTAGTAGTTGAGTAGTAATTTATGTTTAAATAAATGAAAAGAATATTTTAAATAAATAAGTTCAAAATCTAAATGGCGGCCCAATTGGGTCGGGTGGTGGTGGTAGTGGTAGTGGCATTGGCGCAATCTGTTGAAAGATAGGTAGGCGTGGTCGCTGGGCAGGTACCTGTGCAGTTTCATTGCTGCGACGAGTTGCCAGACGGCGGAGATAATTGGCACTTTGTTCCGCCTCTTCTTCAGCTGGTCTTTGTTGCTGGCGCAGAGCGCGGTTTCTAATATCGTCAGCAAGATAAGTGTTGACGATGGACGAGTACCTTGTCATAGCTAGCCGCTGCGGCACAAATGGGTCGAGAACTATATTGCTAGCCTCGCTATTGCTATGTACTCGCAGCCGGTCATAGTATTTGGTGCAGATCTTTTTGAATTGTTCATCAACAGTGGGAACGCCCAGTTCAGAGCTTATGCGTGCATTTGAATGATACCATTGAGCACCAGATATGATTCTCAAGGCTTTGTTCTGCAGCACTCGGATGCGATCAAGTTGAGTTTCAGATAGTAGCGCGCCCCACACAGGTAGAGTGTATTGCCACAGAGGCGCTATCAGTTGCTTGTAGATAATAGTTTTTGTCTTCAGCGACAACTTGCTATGTTTGTTGATAAGCCAATCGATCTTTTTCAGCCTGCCCCTTACCTTCGTGACGACTGTACTAATGTGATTATTGAAGCGCAGCTTTGCATCCATAGTGACACCCAGATACGGATGAGAGGTGTCATTGCTGATTTCTTCATTATCAATACGAATGTTTTGATATGGCGCTATTCTGTTGTAGGTGTGCATAATGTGCTTAGTTTTGCCAGCATTAATTGTGATACACCACTTCTTTGCCCACTGAGCCAGCTTGTGCATGTACTCCTGTTGCTGAGCTAGAGCATCGGCCTGCCTAGAGTTTGACGAGATGACTATAATGTCATCGGCGTAAGTGGCTATGAGTATTTTGTTGCCAGGCTCGAAAGCTGGCCTCGGAATATCACTAGTGTATATATTATACAGTACAGGCCCAAGCAGGCTGCCTTGTGGCACTCCGGCATTTATTTGCTTGACAGCAGAACGACATCCTCCATGGCATTCAACCATAAATGAGCGATTTGTCAAGTGCCTCTTTAATGTCCATATAGACAGCAGAGCAGTACTTGTGTTCATCAAATGATCTCAGTATGAACTGTGTGACTCGGCCCAGCTGTTGCTCAGCTGAGTGAGCCTTGCGAAAGCCAAACTGATGGCTTGGTATTGCGTTGACGAGAGCCTCTTGCTCGAGCATACGGCTCAGTATTAAGTACTCTAGAATCTTGGATAGGCCAGACAAGGAACTTATTGGCCTGTATGAGGATACATGCTGCGTGGGCTTGCCAGGTTTATGTATCATTTTCACCATTTCTGTTCGTATGTCTAAAAATAACACACATTAGTGATCTCCGCCTCTTCCCATTCTCGTACATGAGCAGCTGACCTGCAGCTGCATGATGAGGGGAAGAGTACGGGGATACTCTTTATTTATTTAATACTTCACAATAGCATTTTTTTATAAATATAAATAGCGCCTATGAGATAATTAAAATCTAAAAAGGACTATATTTGTCGAAACTTTTCATTAAATGATTAAATTTAAATGGCCATAAGTGCACAAAAATAACAGTGCAGCTTAATGTTACAAAATACTAATAAAAAGAGCAAATTAAAGATAATTCAAAATAACAATAAAGTGCTTGAGTAGCTTACAATAGACTAATTAGATGAGTAAGATATAAGTTTAACAATAGTAATAGATGGCATTAATTAATATAATTCAATTTTTTCATTTATAAGCATCTACAAGATGCACAGAGAAAAATAGCCCCAAGTGGCCAATTGGAATAATAGAGAAAAGTCGAGACAAAGTCTGGTCATTTTCTCCAATACGGGCTTAAGCTAAAATTAGCTTTGATCTCTATGTGATCCAAATACGACCCTATAGGCAGCAAGTGGTGATGATGGTGGTAGTGGCCGCGGCATTGGCGCAATACCCTCGAAAACAGGTAGTCGTTGCGGCTGGTGGGCTGCTGTTTGTGCAGCTTCGTTGCGTTGCTGAGCCTCACGTCGGCGAAGGAATCGCTCCCTACTTTCAGCAATTTCGTCGGCTTCCCGTTGTAGTTGTCGCTGGGTGCGTAGAGCAATGTCATTGGCCAAATGCATGCTTACGAGACTCGTGTATCTAGCCAAAGTTATCCGCTGTGGGATGAACGGGTCGTAGGCAATGTTTTTGGCCAAGTTGTTGCTATGGACCCGGAGTCGATCATAGTATTTGGCGCAGAGATTGTTGAATATATCATCCGCAGATGAAACTTCCAAATCAGCTCTGATGCGCGCGTTCGAAACAAAGTACTGAGCACCAGAAATGGCTCTCAGAGCTTTGTTGTGTACGACTCGAATGCGGTTGAATTGCGCCTCAGATAGCAGAGCGCCCCATACAGGCAGCGAGTATTGCCAAAGTGGAGCAACTAGCTGCCTATAAATAATAACTTTTGTCTTAAGCGTCAATTTGCTATCTTTGTTAATGAGCCAATCTATCTTTTTAAGCCTAGCCCTGACCCTAGTAACGACCGTAGTGACATGTTGTGAGAATCGTAATTTTGTGTCTAGAGTAACGCCCAAATACGAATGTGAGGTGCCATTTTCAATAGTTTCGTTGCCAATACGAATAGCCTGATATGGCGCTATAACTCGAAGCGTATGCATGATATGCATAGTCTTGCTTGCATTAATTGTAATGCACCACTTGCTCGCCCATTCAGCCAATCTATCCATATAAGCTTGCTGTTGAATAAGCGCATCTGCTTGACGAAAGTCTGCCGAAAGAACGATGACGTCGTCAGCATAAGTGGCAATCAAAGTCCCTCGCGGATAAGCTGGCCTCGGTATATCGCTGGTGTACACATTGTACAAGATAGGCCCGAGCAAGCTACCTTGTGGCACACCAGCGTGAATTTGCTTAATACCTGAGCGACAGCCACCGTGACACTCAACAATAAACGTCCGATCAACTAAATAGCAGCAGAGGATGCGGTAGAGAGCATCCGGCAATAGCATCTTGAGCTTATACTTCAAGCCTGTATGCCACACTCGATCAAAAGCTTCTTTGATATCCATGTACACAGCAGAGCAGTATTTATGGTCATCAAACGCTTTAATAATAAATTGGGTGACTCGACCCAATTGCTGTTCAGCTGAGTGCGCTTTGCGGAATCCAAACTGGTGGCTGGGAATCGCATTTACAAGAGTATCTTGCTCCAGCATACGGCTCAAAATAAGATACTCGAGTATCTTTGAGAGGCCAGATAAGAGACTTATTGGCCTGTATGATGCAACGTGTTGCGTAGGCTTGCCAGGCTTATGCACCATCTTCACCATCGCTAACTTCCAGCAAGAGGGGAAATGACCCAGTCTAAAACAGTTATTACATATCAAGACGAAATACAAGATGGCCTTCAATGGCAGCGCTTTGATGGTGTGATTGTCAATTTGGTCCAAACCAGCCGCTTTTTTGTTCTCTAGCGTGCTGATGTGACTGATGACCTCAGCCGCAGTGACTGGCCGAAATGAGACTGAAGCAGTCAAAGATGGCTGGCTAACTTGAGCCTCGATCTCGGCCAGATCACTGGGCTGCGTAGTCACGATTGGCTGAAAACGCTGCTCAAGACTCGCAGCAAATGTTTCGGCCTTCTCGGCTGTTGTCTTGCACCAGACATTTTGCGCATTAGAGCCATTGCCACTGGAGGACTTCAACAGCGGTAGATTTGGAGCAGACTGCCGCTTGATCTCGTTGGTCAGCCGCCAGAGCTTCTGCATACTATATCTATCAGTTGGATCGATAGATATAAATAGCTCTTCCTCATACTTCTGCCTAGCATATATGAGCTCTTTGCGTATGCGATTCGATAGCCTGTTGCAGAGCATCTTAAGCATCGGATTGCGACTTCGAGTAAGATAGCGCTTGACTTGCTTATGGGCCTCGATTAGTTGCAGAGTCTGTCTATTTACGCGATATCTAGTCCTCTTTATCGTGCGTGGGTGCTGTGCATTCGCATAGTTTGCAGCATCTTCAATGTTTTTTACAAAAATATTGACCGCATCATCAACATCATCAGCACTGTTGATCTCAGTGTTGAGCAAGATTTTGTCGTTTAGATAGCTCTGAAATTTGTTGATGTTAGCGTTCAGATCAAGTAGATGGCCTTTTGCTCTGCTGGTGACAGGCTTCTCAACCAGCTGAACTTGCAACGGGATTTTTTTATTATTCACCGTAGTCATTGCTTAATATACTTTTACAAAGCTCGACTACTAGTTGCCCGCCGGCCTCGCGCTCTGCGGTGTGCACGTCCGAACGCGCTCACGTACTCAACCTCATTACTCATTCGAGAGCAACATTTTGTGAGTAGTAATCTCAGCATCTTCAGGCACTTGTTGAGTTGGATGGGTTGAAATCCGGTAGTCACTCTTGCGATTAACTTAGTGACGCTAACTATACACTTAACTTTTTTTTCACACAGTGGACTTTTTTTCTTTTTATTTATAATTCAACTTATTACTAGTACAGTAGCAACTTTTTTGAATTTTAATAACAGCAAGTTATAGCTATGAGTTTTAAATATCTAACGTTTTTAACTATTAACGTTTCGATAACAGTTAACATTTACATAACATTTCGATAAAAGTGGGACGCGATAGGTTTTGTCTTATTTGCTATTATATACATGCTATGTGTTAGGGCTGCAAATCCATCGATGGTGGCTCCACTCGATATTTTCTCCATCGATGGAAAAAACTATCGAATATATCGATGGTTCCATCGAAAATTTAAAAAGCTGAAAGGGAACATTTCATGAAATTTGAGTACTTAACTATTCAAATTTTTATATTATTTACATTTAAATAATTCGAAATTTATGTTTTGAATTATCAAAAGTGTTTGTTTTTGTGTTTTTTTTTAAACAATATTGTATTTAATTCATTTTTTCAAACATAATTCTTAGTATAAAACAATAACAAAAACAATAAATTCATTATCTTAAACATAATATAAAATATTATAAAATAAAATAAAAAGTAGAGATCCATTTGTACTTTTTTGACTGGTAATAAAAGCTATTCATTTGAATTATTATTTCTGCTTAATTTGATCTTTCATCATCATCATCAACCAAGCTCATATTTTTGTTTAAAAACAATAATATATTTACATTTTTCGGCTTCAACGCCGATCTCCGCTGAGAAATTATCTCTCCGGCCTTACTGAAAATTCGTTCAGACTCAATTGATTGTTCATTTTTAAACATTGCATAGGCAATGGAACTACTTTTGAAAAACCCCACAATTTGTTTTGTTTGGGTAAGTAGCGCCTTAATGTCATCGCGTGCCAATACGTCTTGAATGACAAGATTCAATGTGTGGGCAAAACAAGGTAGATGTTTTTTCTTAAGTATTTCACAGGCTTTAATCATTGACGCAGCATTGTCTGTCACAATTGTTTCGACTTTGTCGGACACACTCCATTCGATTAATATTTCCTGCAATGTTTCAGCTATATTGTTGCTGCCATGATTAAATTCGCATAGTAATGGCTGCGTAGCGAGCACAGCTGTTTTTAGCTTGAATTGCAACATATAATGGCATGTTACAGTCAAATAATTGATGCCACTTTGGGAAGTCCAGCTATCCGTTGTGACAGAGCAATAATTTGCTTGATTAAGCTGGTTCTTCACTTTAGTTTTCAGCTCATCATACATATTTTTAATATGCACATTTTGTAGCGTTGTGCGGCTTGGAAGTACATACCGTGGATCCAATAAATTTATTAAATATCTGAAGCCTTCGTCTTCCACGATACTGTACGGTTGTACATCTTGTGCTACCATTCGAGCAACCGCTCTGTCTATATTAATTTTTTTTGATGATGACATTGTATATTTGTCATGGCATTTTACAAATTGATCTATTTTATTTAAATTAGATGACTCATTTGATCTAACTGGATGAGCACGTTTTAAATGCTCCAGCAAATTGGAAGTATTGCCACTTGTTTTATATTCTTTGCCGCAAAGGCGGCACTTGGCGAAGATTTTGTTTTGGCACTTGTCAAAATGTGTCCATACCTCCGATGTCTTCTTTCGCTTTTTCGCCTCATCGGCACCAGGCATGCTCGGCTCATTGGTCGCTTCTCTCTTATCTTTAATATTTAATAATTATTAACAAAAAAATTACTTTGCATTGCTTTTTATTATTACTTACTTGACGGATTCAAAAATTTGTCCATATTGCAATCATGCAGTGAAATGTCGCAAAGAGAACAAATATATCGATGGTGCAAAAAAGCCATCGATCCATCGGACTATTCAAATTCCATCGATAGATCGGTAACAGCCATCGATAGATTTGCAGCCCTACTATGTGTGATCTGGTCACACTTAATTACACGTGCTGGCTATTATTGTATCAAACAGGCATTACAATTTTTTTTTTTTTTCTGTTCGTATGTCTAAAAAGAACACACATTAGTGATCTCCGCCTCTTCCCATTCTCGTACATGAACAGCTGACCTGCAGCTGCATGATGAGGGGAAGAGTACGGGGATACTCTTTATTTATTTAATACTTCACAATAGCATTTTTTTATAAATATAAATAGCGCCTATGATAATTAAAATCTAAAAAGGACAATATTTGTCGTTTTCAGCCTGCATGCGAGGGAATCACATACACAATTGCCCTGCTTTTTCTCGCCTCAAGCTTTAGGCTGCCCAGCAGCGTAAAGGTGAGAGAAGAAGGAACAGGGTGTCTTTATTCATTTCTCAGTGCTTTGCGTTAGTACTTTCTAGATATTAGTTGGCAGCTTATTTACAATTCACTTATGTGGTAAGTATTATAAGCTAGTAGTAGGCGAAACTTAATATAAGTGTTTATTAATAAAGTTTGAATTTTACAAATAAATGAGTGTTTTCTTTTTTATATACATATATATATCTATCTAGTAAGGCTATAGTTATTTATACAGATTTAATTTGGCGGGGAAGAGTAATGACTAAGTCAGATTTGCCGAAAATAATATTTTAGTAACTGTATGATTAAAAGGTAATAACAGGATTTTTATTAGCAAATATTGAACAATGTGAGTGATTTGAATTAGCGTGAAAAGGCAGGACAAAGTCTTTGCATTTTCTGAGTTGCATAGTATCATATGCTTAATATAAAAGCTAAGGGATATAGTAGTAAATGGCCTTTGCTTATTTTTTCAGTAATGTAGAAAATTATTTAGTTTTAACAGTAATTTAACAATCAAGTTTTATATTTTAATTGCAAAAAACAAGGGAGTATCTTAGCGTTTTCATAGGAGTAGTATAAATGATAAGAGTTACTATTATTAATATGTTAATTAGATACACTGATATCAATTAGTGAGAGGTTACTAGATAAGATAATAAATTTGTTATTAGCAAATATTTACAGCTTGAGAATTTCTAATATTGATCAAAATGAGTAACTTGAATTGTCATGAAAAATCAGGGCAAAGTCTTTGCTTTTCTGAGCTGAATAGTGTCTTATGTTTAAAATAATTACTAATGTAAAGGTAGTAAATAGCCGTAGCTAGACTTTAAGATATGTAGAAAAAATTATTTAGTTTTACTTATAGTTGTAATCATGTTTTATGATTCCAATTGCGAAAAGCAAGTAAGTATCTTAGCTCTTCAGAGTAGTACGATATCTGAAGTGAATTAATATAATGATATAACTAGAAAAAGAAAAACTGATATTAATTGCTGAGGTAAGATAAGAAATTAGTAATTAGCAAATATTTTATGTTTAGTTTGATATCTTATAAGTATATTATATTTTTAAAATATTAATAATTTTGCGTTCGTCTTTTCCAGGTGCCTGCAGCTGTCAACAGGATCATCCACCAGGGTCATCCACCAGGGTCATCCATCAGTGATCATCCAACAGGGCTCAGCATGTTGTCATATATCGAGGTTTAATTGCTTGTTGTTTCATTTAAATTGTTTGTTTTAATTTTAATAAAGTTTATTTCATTTTGGTTTTAAGTTAAATTCTGTAGCTTAGTGTTTTATTTAAGTCCGTGAGGGTATTATTATTTGTAAATGGAATTTTATGTTTTGGTTAAACGAAGAGCAGGGTAGGTTGAAATGGCGTAACTTTTGGTTTTTTTTTCTGTTCGTATGTCTACAAAGAACACACATTAATGATCTCCGCCTCTTCCCATTCTCGTACATGAACAGCTGACCTGCAGCTGCATGATGAGGGGAAGAGTACGGGGATACTCTTTATTTATTTAATACTTCACAATAGCATTTTTATATAAATATAAATAGCGCCTATGAGATAATTAAAATCTAAAAAGGACTATATTTGTCGAAACTTTTCATTAAATGAATAAATTTAAATGGCCATAAGTGCACAAAAATAACAGTGCAGCTTAATGTTACAAAATACTAATAAAAGAGCAAATTAAAGATAATTCAAAATAACAATAAAGTGCTTGAGTAGCTTACAATAGACTAATTAGATGAGTAAGATATAAGTTTAACAATAGTAATAGATGGCATTAATTAATATAATTCAATTTTTTCATTTATAAGCATCTACAAGATGCACAGAGAAAAATAGCCCGAAGTGGCCAATTGGAATAATAGAGAAAAGTCGAGACAAAGTCTGGTCATTTTCTCAAATATGGGCTTAAGCTAAAATTAACTTAAATTACAAATAGTTTATGACAATTAATATAGATAATTAAATAGAAATAGTTTAACAATTCATTTTAGCAGTTTTGATTTAATTAATTTTCGTTCGATGTATCGCAAATGCAATTTGGAAAGTGACGATGCACCCCTGGCGTTGTGCCTATCGGGGTGCATAATCAAAACAAAACAAAAACAGCTGATTGAAAATTGCATTAAATGCAAATTTTATGCTGCTAATTGGTAAGTTTAAATAATAACAAGTAAATAATTGAAATTAATGATATTAATAATTAATATTAATTAATTATTATCTTTTTATATATATGTGGCTGCTGTAATACGGAATACAGACGGGCGCAATACTGAATATAGCAGGATTGCATTAATTGCAAGCTGACTAGCAGGTGAGTTTTGCAATATAAAAAATTAACAATTGAAAAAGTGATATTAATAAAGTTAACAATTAATATTAATTAATTATTATCTTTATATATAAACAGCTGCTACCATACAAAGTGCAGGGGGGCGCAAAGCTGGAAATAGCCGAATTTCATTAATTGCGAGCTGATTAGCAGGTAAGTGAATTTTGCAGAAGTTAATAAAAACATTAAAAGATTATTAATGTTGATTTTTTCTTTGCAGAGCACATCAACTACGGCAAGGAGACTTAGCCAAGTGGGCTGCACAGCCAATAGGGCGTATATTTAAGTTAGTTTTTAGTTAATTCAAAATGTGCATTTAAGGCGCAAGCGCCGTCACATATGTTCCGTGCACATATATATGTATGTGCCGAAAATAAAATTTTGAAATTGTAACTGAGTGTTTAATTTGTGTTTAAATAGTGTAATTACTTAACTCTGATCCCTATGTGATCCAAATACGACCCTATAGGCAGCAAGTGGTGATGGTGGTGGTAGTGGCCGCGGCATTGGCGCAATACCCTCGAAAACAGGTAGTCGTTGCGGCTGGTGGGCTGCTGTTTGTGCAGCTTCGTTGCGTTGCTGAGCCTCACGTCAGCGAAGGAATCGCTCCCTACTTTCAGCAATTTCATCGGCTTCCCGTTGTAGTTGTCGCTGGGTGCGTAGAGCAATGTCATTGGCCAAATGCATGCTTATTTCTGTTCGTATGTCTATGAAGAACACACATTAATGATCTCCGCCTCTTCCCATTCTCGTACATGAACAGCTGACCTGCAGCTGCATGATGAGGGGAATAGTACGGGGATACTCTTTATTTATTTAATACTTCACAATAGCATTTTTTTATAAATATAAATAGCGCCTATGAGATAACTAAAATCTAAAAAGGACTATATTTGTCGAAACTTTTCATTAAATGATTAAATTTAAATGGCCATAAGTGCACAAAAATAACAGTGCAGCTTAATGTTACAAAATACTAATAAAAAGAGCAAATTAAAGATAATTCAAAATAACAATAAAGTGCTTGAGTAGCTTACAATAGACTAATTAGATGAGTAAGATAAAAGTTTAACAATAGTAATAGATGGCATTAATTAATATAATTCAATTTTTTCATTTATAAGCATCTACAAGATGCACAGAGAAAAATAGCCCCAAGTGGCCAATTGGAATAATAGAGAAAAGTCGAGACAAAGTCTGGTCATTTTCTCCAATACGGGCTTAAGCTAAAATTAGCTTTGATCTCTATGTGATCCAAATACGACCCTATAGGCAGCAAGTGGTGATGGTGGTGGTAGTGGCCGCGGCATTGGCGCAATACCCTCGAAAACAGGTAGTCGTTGCGGCTGGTGGGCTGCTGTTTGTGCAGCTTCGTTGCGTTGCTGAGCCTCACGTCGGCGAAGGAATCGCTCCCTACTTTCAGCAATTTCGTCGGCTTCCCGTTGTAGTTGTCGCTGGGTGCGTAGAGCAATGTCATTGGCCAAATGCGTATTTACGAGACTCGTGTATCTTGCCAATGTTATCCGCTGTGGGATGAACGGGTCGTAGGCAATGTTTTTGGCCAAGTTGTTGGTATGGACCCGGAGTCGATCATAGTATTTGGCGCAGAGATTGTTGAGTATATCATCCGCAGATAAAACTTCTAGATCAGCTCTGATGCGCGCGTTCGAAACAAAGTACTGAGCACCAGAAATGGCTCTCAGAGCTTTGTTGTGTACGACTCGAATGCGGCTGAATTGCGCCTCAGATAGCAAAGCACCCCATACAGGCAGCGAGTATTGCCAAAGTGGGGCAACTAGCTGCTTGTATATGATGACTTTAGTCCTTAGAGTCAATTTACTGTCTTTATTGATGAGCCAATCTATCTTTTTAAGCCTAGCCCTAACCCTAGTAACGACCGTAGTGACATGTTGTGAGAAGCGCAGTTTCGTATCTAGAGTAACACCCAAATATGAATGAGAAGTGCCATTTTCAATGGTTTCGTTGCCAATGCGAATAGCCTGATATGGCGCTATAACTCTAAGCGTATGCATGATATGCATAGTCTTGTTTGCATTAATTGTAATGCACCACTTGCTCGCCCATTCAGCCAAACTATCCATATACGCCTGCTGCTGACTGAGCGCGACTGCTTGACGAGAGTCAGCCGAAAGAACGATGACGTCGTCAGCATAAGTGGCAATCAAAGTCCCTCGCGGGTAAGCTGGCCTCGGTATATCGCTGGTGTACACATTGTACAAGATAGGCCCGAGCAAGCTACCTTGTGGCACACCGGCGTGAATTTGCTTAATACCTGAGCGACAGCCACCGTGACACTCAACAATAAAAGTGCGATCTGTTAGATAGCAGCAGAGGATGCGGTAGAGAGCATCCGGCAATAGCATCTTGAGCTTATACTTCAAGCCTGTATGCCACACTCGATCAAAGGCTTCCTTGATATCCATGTACACAGCAGAGCAGTATTTATGGTCATCAAACGCTTTAATAATAAATTGGGTGACTCGACCCAATTGCTGTTCAGCTGAGTGCGCTTTGCGGAATCCAAATTGATGGTTTGGGATCGCATTTACAAGAGTATCTTGCTCCAGCATACGGCTCAAAATAAGATACTCGAGTATCTTTGAGAGGCCAGACAGCAGACTTATTGGCCTGTATGATGCGACGTGTTGCGTAGGCTTGCCAGGCTTATGCACCATCTTCACCATCGCTAACTTCCAGCAAGAAGGGAAATGACCCAGTCTAAAAGAGTTATTGCATATCAAGACGAGATACAGAATAGCCTTCATAGGCAGCGCTTTAATGGTGTGATTATCAATTTGATCCAATCCAGCCGCTTTTTTGTTCTCTAGCGTGCTGATGTGACTGATGACCTCAGCCGCAGTGACTGGCCGAAATGAGACTGAAGCAGTCAAAGATGGCTGGCTAACTTGAGCCTCGATCTCGGCCAGATCACTGGGCGGCGTAGTCACGATTGGCTGAAAACGCTGCTCAAGACTTGCAGCAAATGTTTCGGCCTTCTCGGCTGTTGTCTTGCACCAGACATTTTGCGCATTAGAGCCATTGCCACTGGAGGACTTCAACAGCGGTAGATTTGGAGCAGGCTGCCGCTTGATCTCGTTGGTCAGCCGCCAGAGCTTCTGCATACTATATCTATCAGTTGGATCGATAGATCTAAATAGCTCTTCCTCATACTTCTGCCTAGCATATATGAGCTCTTTGCGTATGCGATTCGACAGCCTGTTGCAGAGCATCTTAAGCATCGGATTGCGATTTCGAGCGAGATAGCGCTTGACTTGCTTATGGGCTTCGATAAGTTGCAGAGTCTGTCTATCTACACGAAATCTAGTCCTCGTTATCTTGCGTGGGTTCTGTGCATTCGCATAGTTTGCAGCATCTTCAATATTTTTGACAAAAATATTGACCGCATCATCCACATCATCAGCACTCCTGATCTCAGTGTTGAGCAAGATTTTTTCATTTAGATAGCTCTGAAATTTGTTGACGTTGGCATTCAAATCAAGCAGGTGGCCTTTTGCTCTGCTGGTGACAGGCTTCTCAACCAGCTGAACTTGCAGCGGGAGGATGATCAGAGCTGAGCTCGAAAGAGTCAGTGATGGTCAGCAAATCTCGCCTGATGCCTTTAAATAGCGCAAAGTCAATGGCAGACGGAGTTTGGCGCGAATTAAACGGAAAATGGGTGGGCGACCCAGTTGCCAGAATGTTGCAATTCACTTGTAGAATACTATTGACTAGCATTCGGCCACGGAGACAAGATCTGGCGTTGCCCCACCACTGACTTTTCGCATTCCAGTCACCACCGACTATAAAAGTGTCACCCAGAGAAGATAGCAGGTTGTGGAAATCTTGCCCAGACCAGATGACTTGCGGCGGGCAGTAGATTGAGACAATATTGATATGACGGCCATTTTGCAGGCTGACTGAAACTTCGACAGATTGATGCGAGTCGTAAGATGTAAAGCGCATAGCATAATGGCATATATGTTGTTTAATTATAAAGGCTGCACCTCCTCTGCGCCTGTTTGAGGGGTGATTTGCTAAATAAAAAATATAACCATTAATAGCAATGCTATCGCTATCAGTCAGATGCGTCTCAGACACTAGCATTATGTCTACATCGTGCTTGACGAGATACAGATTGAGCTCATTAAGCTTTTTCTTGACACCTGCAGCATTCCAAAAAGATATGTTCATGTTGTTGACACGTTGAGATACAACAGGCTGCAGTGCAGCGCTGCGTCTACTGGCATTTGGGGAAGTGGATACATTGTTAGACATTTAAGCGCTCATTGGGACCAAATTGGGCCAACAGGCAGGCCGTGAGGGTGGTCATCATCTCAATGAGTTTGTCTATTTTAGCCTCTAATCTAAAGCTAACTTGCACTGGCATGCTTGGCACATTCGCATTCATTGGCTGCTCGAAACGTTGAAAATGAACACCCCCACTAACAGGATGCGCACCCCCATCTATTGGTTGCGGATGCCTACGGCGCGTACTTAGGCTACGGCTGCGTTTTGGCTGCGGCGGCCGCTGTGCGCTTGCCTGCCTAGGCAAACGGACTTGTTGCTGCTGCTGTTGTTGTTGCTGGCTAACTTTGGCGGCTTTTTGCCTCGACTGACGCTGTTTGCTGCTAATAGCTGCCGGTCCGACAGGCTGAGCAAATTGGAGGCCAGCCCGAAGAGCAGCCGAATAACTGTGCCCTGCACTAACAGTTTGCGGTCGTGACTGAGGGGGGGCTTGCTGTAAAAGATTTGGCATATTAGACATGTTTGGCATATTTGCTCGACTGCTCTGAGCAGCAGTAGTGGCAGCTGGCTTGACTAAGTTGGTAATGACTTTAGCTAGTTGCGTGGTACTTTCATTTTCGCGCTTCTTGCACGCTTCTTTATAAGAAGGGCAGCCTTTGTAGCTCGCGGCATGTGGGCCGGAGCAATTGGCACACTTCGCTGGAGTTTGGTCGCCTTTTTGCTTGCCACAGTCCGTGGAAGCATGATTGGCGCCGCACTTGACGCAGGCGAAGGGGCGACGGCAATAATTTTTGTGTGCCCAAATTTCTGGCACCTATGGCATTGGGCAATTTCGCTTGATTTGTACGGCCGCTCAATTTTTACACGCTGATTGCCAATGGCAGTTATTTGCAGCAATTCTGCGTTGTTTGCGCTGACGGCCAACTCAACCTCAAAGAGGTCAAGCGGCTCTTTGGAGAAGCGTGATTTAATGCCTCTTAAGAAGCGAACTTCGTGCCCTAATTTGGCCAACTGCTCACGAATATAGTGATCCGGAGTGGAGAAGTGCAAATGCCGGATAACGGCTCTATAGCCGCGTTCGCATTTCAACTGGTATGTGTGATTTTCAATCGAATTAACGTCGAGGTACTTTACCAATTTGCGGTGCGTAGCGATGTCCTTGCACTGCACTCTGATGCCATGGTTTGCAGCGGGCTTGGTGGTGTAGTTCTCCTGGCCGATAGCATCATCCAGGCGGATTAACAGCGGCATTATGTCCGTGACATTTGCTAAAAACAGCGGAGCGGGCTTCGCGTTGAGTTGCGCATGGCTGGCTCCAGTTGCGGCGGCAGCGGAAGCAGCAGTAACAGCTGCAGCGGCAGCATTGGGCGGCATAGCTTGCACATTTGCAGCAGTGCGAGCTTTATTAACGAGGCCAGTTGCCTCTTGCTGTGTGTCCTCAGTCCTGGGAGTCCGCGCAGAGTCGTCAAGTTGCAGGCAGTCCTCATCGCTGCCATCCAGATCAACTGCGCCCAGCTGCGCAGTCTTCTTCTTGGGGCTGTCGCCTTTCTCAGCAGTCCTCTTTGCTGCTCTCTCACTAGAGAGCGGCTTTGTAGCACTTTGAATTGCATTTTTTGCAGCAAGATATTCGGCGACCATAGATTCCGCAGAAGTGGATGGTTTTGCCTTTAATTGCAGAGCCGCAGCTCGTGAAGTTGTTGGTCGTGCCGTAACCACACTTTTCTTCACCGGCACTTTTAATGGCGTGGGCGCAGGCGCTAGTGGCTGCGAGTCGATTAATAATTCGACTTCCACGTCCATATCCTCGTCACCGTCATCTGCAGTATAGCCCCTAGGCATTGCAGCAATTTAATTTGCACAATTTAATTGCAAAAACACCGATTTAAATAGATTTAAATTACAACTTTTCTGTTCGTATGTCTATGAAGAACACACATTAATGATCTCCGCCTCTTCCCATTCTCGTACATGAACAGCTGACCTGCAGCTGCATGATGAGGGGAATAGTACGGGGATACTCTTTATTTATTTAATACTTCACAATAGCATTTTTTTATAAATATAAATAGCGCCTATGAGATAACTAAAATCTAAAAAGGACTATATTTGTCGAAACTTTTCATTAAATGATTAAATTTAAATGGCCATAAGTGCACAAAAATAACAGTGCAGCTTAATGTTACAAAATACTAATAAAAAGAGCAAATTAAAGATAATTCAAAATAACAATAAAGTGCTTGAGTAGCTTACAATAGACTAATTAGATGAGTAAGATAAAAGTTTAACAATAGTAATAGATGGCATTAATTAATATAATTCAATTTTTTCATTTATAAGCATCTACAAGATGCACAGAGAAAAATAGCCCCAAGTGGCCAATTGGAATAATAGAGAAAAGTCGAGACAAAGTCTGGTCATTTTCTCCAATACGGGCTTAAGCTAAAATTAGCTTTGATCTCTATGTGATCCAAATACGACCCTATAGGCAGCAAGTGGTGATGGTGGTGGTAGTGGCCGCGGCATTGGCGCAATACCCTCGAAAACAGGTAGTCGTTGCGGCTGGTGGGCTGCTGTTTGTGCAGCTTCGTTGCGTTGCTGAGCCTCACGTCGGCGAAGGAATCGCTCCCTACTTTCAGCAATTTCGTCGGCTTCCCGTTGTAGTTGTCGCTGGGTGCGTAGAGCAATGTCATTGGCCAAATGCGTATTTACGAGACTCGTGTATCTTGCCAATGTTATCCGCTGTGGGATGAACGGGTCGTAGGCAATGTTTTTGGCCAAGTTGTTGGTATGGACCCGGAGTCGATCATAGTATTTGGCGCAGAGATTGTTGAGTATATCATCCGCAGATAAAACTTCTAGATCAGCTCTGATGCGCGCGTTCGAAACAAAGTACTGAGCACCAGAAATGGCTCTCAGAGCTTTGTTGTGTACGACTCGAATGCGGCTGAATTGCGCCTCAGATAGCAAAGCACCCCATACAGGCAGCGAGTATTGCCAAAGTGGGGCAACTAGCTGCTTGTATATGATGACTTTAGTCCTTAGAGTCAATTTACTGTCTTTATTGATGAGCCAATCTATCTTTTTAAGCCTAGCCCTAACCCTAGTAACGACCGTAGTGACATGTTGTGAGAAGCGCAGTTTCGTATCTAGAGTAACACCCAAATATGAATGAGAAGTGCCATTTTCAATGGTTTCGTTGCCAATGCGAATAGCCTGATATGGCGCTATAACTCTAAGCGTATGCATGATATGCATAGTCTTGTTTGCATTAATTGTAATGCACCACTTGCTCGCCCATTCAGCCAAACTATCCATATACGCCTGCTGCTGACTGAGCGCGACTGCTTGACGAGAGTCAGCCGAAAGAACGATGACGTCGTCAGCATAAGTGGCAATCAAAGTCCCTCGCGGGTAAGCTGGCCTCGGTATATCGCTGGTGTACACATTGTACAAGATAGGCCCGAGCAAGCTACCTTGTGGCACACCGGCGTGAATTTGCTTAATACCTGAGCGACAGCCACCGTGACACTCAACAATAAAAGTGCGATCTGTTAGATAGCAGCAGAGGATGCGGTAGAGAGCATCCGGCAATAGCATCTTGAGCTTATACTTCAAGCCTGTATGCCACACTCGATCAAAGGCTTCCTTGATATCCATGTACACAGCAGAGCAGTATTTATGGTCATCAAACGCTTTAATAATAAATTGGGTGACTCGACCCAATTGCTGTTCAGCTGAGTGCGCTTTGCGGAATCCAAATTGATGGTTTGGGATCGCATTTACAAGAGTATCTTGCTCCAGCATACGGCTCAAAATAAGATACTCGAGTATCTTTGAGAGGCCAGACAGCAGACTTATTGGCCTGTATGATGCGACGTGTTGCGTAGGCTTGCCAGGCTTATGCACCATCTTCACCATCGCTAACTTCCAGCAAGAAGGGAAATGACCCAGTCTAAAAGAGTTATTGCATATCAAGACGAGATACAGAATAGCCTTCATAGGCAGCGCTTTAATGGTGTGATTATCAATTTGATCCAATCCAGCCGCTTTTTTGTTCTCTAGCGTGCTGATGTGACTGATGACCTCAGCCGCAGTGACTGGCCGAAATGAGACTGAAGCAGTCAAAGATGGCTGGCTAACTTGAGCCTCGATCTCGGCCAGATCACTGGGCGGCGTAGTCACGATTGGCTGAAAACGCTGCTCAAGACTTGCAGCAAATGTTTCGGCCTTCTCGGCTGTTGTCTTGCACCAGACATTTTGCGCATTAGAGCCATTGCCACTGGAGGACTTCAACAGCGGTAGATTTGGAGCAGGCTGCCGCTTGATCTCGTTGGTCAGCCGCCAGAGCTTCTGCATACTATATCTATCAGTTGGATCGATAGATCTAAATAGCTCTTCCTCATACTTCTGCCTAGCATATATGAGCTCTTTGCGTATGCGATTCGACAGCCTGTTGCAGAGCATCTTAAGCATCGGATTGCGATTTCGAGCGAGATAGCGCTTGACTTGCTTATGGGCTTCGATAAGTTGCAGAGTCTGTCTATCTACACGAAATCTAGTCCTCGTTATCTTGCGTGGGTTCTGTGCATTCGCATAGTTTGCAGCATCTTCAATATTTTTGACAAAAATATTGACCGCATCATCCACATCATCAGCACTCCTGATCTCAGTGTTGAGCAAGATTTTTTCATTTAGATAGCTCTGAAATTTGTTGACGTTGGCATTCAAATCAAGCAGGTGGCCTTTTGCTCTGCTGGTGACAGGCTTCTCAACCAGCTGAACTTGCAGCGGGAGGTGATCAGAGCTGAGCTCGAAAGAGTCAGTGATGGTCAGCAAATCTCGCCTGATGCCTTTAAATAGCGCAAAGTCAATGGCAGACGGAGTTTGGCGCGAATTAAACGGAAAATGGGTGGGCGACCCAGTTGCCAGAATGTTGCAATTCACTTGTAGAATACTATTGACTAGCATTCGGCCACGGAGACAAGATCTGGCGTTGCCCCACCACTGACTTTTCGCATTCCAGTCACCACCGACTATAAAAGTGTCACCCAGAGAAGATAGCAGGTTGTGGAAATCTTGCCCAGACCAGATGACTTGCGGCGGGCAGTAGATTGAGACAATATTGATATGACGGCCATTTTGCAGGCTGACTGAAACTTCGACAGATTGATGCGAGTCGTAAGATGTAAAGCGCATAGCATAATGGCATATATGTTGTTTAATTATAAAGGCTGCACCTCCTCTGCGCCTGTTTGAGGGGTGATTTGCTAAATAAAAAATATAACCATTAATAGCAATGCTATCGCTATCAGTCAGATGCGTCTCAGACACTAGCATTATGTCTACATCGTGCTTGACGAGATACAGATTGAGCTCATTAAGCTTTTTCTTGACACCTGCAGCATTCCAAAAAGATATGTTCATGTTGTTGACACGTTGAGATACAACAGGCTGCAGTGCAGCGCTGCGTCTACTGGCATTTGGGGAAGTGGATACATTGTTAGACATTTAAGCGCTCATTGGGACCAAATTGGGCCAACAGGCAGGCCGTGAGGGTGGTCATCATCTCAATGAGTTTGTCTATTTTAGCCTCTAATCTAAAGCTAACTTGCACTGGCATGCTTGGCACATTCGCATTCATTGGCTGCTCGAAACGTTGAAAATGAACACCCCCACTAACAGGATGCGCACCCCCATCTATTGGTTGCGGATGCCTACGGCGCGTACTTAGGCTACGGCTGCGTTTTGGCTGCGGCGGCCGCTGTGCGCTTGCCTGCCTAGGCAAACGGACTTGTTGCTGCTGCTGTTGTTGTTGCTGGCTAACTTTGGCGGCTTTTTGCCTCGACTGACGCTGTTTGCTGCTAATAGCTGCCGGTCCGACAGGCTGAGCAAATTGGAGGCCAGCCCGAAGAGCAGCCGAATAACTGTGCCCTGCACTAACAGTTTGCGGTCGTGACTGAGGGGGGGCTTGCTGTAAAGATTTGGCATATTAGACATGTTTGGCATATTTGCTCGACTGCTCTGAGCAGCAGTAGTGGCAGCTGGCTTGACTAAGTTGGTAATGACTTTAGCTAGTTGCGTGGTACTTTCATTTTCGCGCTTCTTGCACGCTTCTTTATAAGAAGGGCAGCCTTTGTAGCTCGCGGCATGTGGGCCGGAGCAATTGGCACACTTCGCTGGAGTTTGGTCGCCTTTTTGCTTGCCACAGTCCGTGGAAGCATGATTGGCGCCGCACTTGACGCAGGCGAAGGGGCGACGGCAATAATTTTTTGTGTGCCCAAATTTCTGGCACCTATGGCATTGGGCAATTTCGCTTGATTTGTACGGCCGCTCAATTTTTACACGCTGATTGCCAATGGCAGTTATTTGCAGCAATTCTGCGTTGTTTGCGCTGACGGCCAACTCAACCTCAAAGAGGTCAAGCGGCTCTTTGGAGAAGCGTGATTTAATGCCTCTTAAGAAGCGAACTTCGTGCCCTAATTTGGCCAACTGCTCACGAATATAGTGATCCGGAGTGGAGAAGTGCAAATGCCGGATAACGGCTCTATAGCCGCGTTCGCATTTCAACTGGTATGTGTGATTTTCAATCGAATTAACGTCGAGGTACTTTACCAATTTGCGGTGCGTAGCGATGTCCTTGCACTGCACTCTGATGCCATGGTTTGCAGCGGGCTTGGTGGTGTAGTTCTCCTGGCCGATAGCATCATCCAGGCGGATTAACAGCGGCATTATGTCCGTGACATTTGCTAAAAACAGCGGAGCGGGCTTCGCGTTGAGTTGCGCATGGCTGGCTCCAGTTGCGGCGGCAGCGGAAGCAGCAGTAACAGCTGCAGCGGCAGCATTGGGCGGCATAGCTTGCACATTTGCAGCAGTGCGAGCTTTATTAACGAGGCCAGTTGCCTCTTGCTGTGTGTCCTCAGTCCTGGGAGTCCGCGCAGAGTCGTCAAGTTGCAGGCAGTCCTCATCGCTGCCATCCAGATCAACTGCGCCCAGCTGCGCAGTCTTCTTCTTGGGGCTGTCGCCTTTCTCAGCAGTCCTCTTTGCTGCTCTCTCACTAGAGAGCGGCTTTGTAGCACTTTGAATTGCATTTTTTGCAGCAAGATATTCGGCGACCATAGATTCCGCAGAAGTGGATGGTTTTGCCTTTAATTGCAGAGCCGCAGCTCGTGAAGTTGTTGGTCGTGCCGTAACCACACTTTTCTTCACCGGCACTTTTAATGGCGTGGGCGCAGGCGCTAGTGGCTGCGAGTCGATTAATAATTCGACTTCCACGTCCATATCCTCGTCACCGTCATCTGCAGTATAGCCCCTAGGCATTGCAGCAATTTAATTTGCACAATTTAATTGCAAAAACACCGATTTAAATAGATTTAAATTACAACTTTTTCCTGTTCGTATGTCTACAAAGAACACACATTAGTGATCTCCGCCTCTTCCCATTCTCGTACATGAACAGCTGACCTGCAGCTGCATGATGAGGGGAAGAGTTTTTTTTTCTGTTCGTATGTCTATGAAGAACACACATTAATGATCTCCGCCTCTTCCCATTCTCGTACATGAACAGCTGACCTGCAGCTGCATGATGAGGGGAATAGTACGGGGATACTCTTTATTTATTTAATACTTCACAATAGCATTTTTTTATAAATATAAATAGCGCCTATGAGATAACTAAAATCTAAAAAGGACTATATTTGTCGAAACTTTTCATTAAATGATTAAATTTAAATGGCCATAAGTGCACAAAAATAACAGTGCAGCTTAATGTTACAAAATACTAATAAAAAGAGCAAATTAAAGATAATTCAAAATAACAATAAAGTGCTTGAGTAGCTTACAATAGACTAATTAGATGAGTAAGATAAAAGTTTAACAATAGTAATAGATGGCATTAATTAATATAATTCAATTTTTTCATTTATAAGCATCTACAAGATGCACAGAGAAAAATAGCCCCAAGTGGCCAATTGGAATAATAGAGAAAAGTCGAGACAAAGTCTGGTCATTTTCTCCAATACGGGCTTAAGCTAAAATTAGCTTTGATCTCTATGTGATCCAAATACGACCCTATAGGCAGCAAGTGGTGATGGTGGTGGTAGTGGCCGCGGCATTGGCGCAATACCCTCGAAAACAGGTAGTCGTTGCGGCTGGTGGGCTGCTGTTTGTGCAGCTTCGTTGCGTTGCTGAGCCTCACGTCGGCGAAGGAATCGCTCCCTACTTTCAGCAATTTCGTCGGCTTCCCGTTGTAGTTGTCGCTGGGTGCGTAGAGCAATGTCATTGGCCAAATGCGTATTTACGAGACTCGTGTATCTTGCCAATGTTATCCGCTGTGGGATGAACGGGTCGTAGGCAATGTTTTTGGCCAAGTTGTTGGTATGGACCCGGAGTCGATCATAGTATTTGGCGCAGAGATTGTTGAGTATATCATCCGCAGATAAAACTTCTAGATCAGCTCTGATGCGCGCGTTCGAAACAAAGTACTGAGCACCAGAAATGGCTCTCAGAGCTTTGTTGTGTACGACTCGAATGCGGCTGAATTGCGCCTCAGATAGCAAAGCACCCCATACAGGCAGCGAGTATTGCCAAAGTGGGGCAACTAGCTGCTTGTATATGATGACTTTAGTCCTTAGAGTCAATTTACTGTCTTTATTGATGAGCCAATCTATCTTTTTAAGCCTAGCCCTAACCCTAGTAACGACCGTAGTGACATGTTGTGAGAAGCGCAGTTTCGTATCTAGAGTAACACCCAAATATGAATGAGAAGTGCCATTTTCAGTGGTTTCGTTGCCAATGCGAATAGCCTGATATGGCGCTATAACTCTAAGCGTATGCATGATATGCATAGTCTTGTTTGCATTAATTGTAATGCACCACTTGCTCGCCCATTCAGCCAAACTATCCATATACGCCTGCTGCTGACTGAGCGCGACTGCTTGACGAGAGTCAGCCGAAAGAACGATGACGTCGTCAGCATAAGTGGCAATCAAAGTCCCTCGCGGGTAAGCTGGCCTCGGTATATCGCTGGTGTACACATTGTACAAGATAGGCCCGAGCAAGCTACCTTGTGGCACACCGGCGTGAATTTGCTTAATACCTGAGCGACAGCCACCGTGACACTCAACAATAAAAGTGCGATCTGTTAGATAGCAGCAGAGGATGCGGTAGAGAGCATCCGGCAATAGCATCTTGAGCTTATACTTCAAGCCTGTATGCCACACTCGATCAAAGGCTTCCTTGATATCCATGTACACAGCAGAGCAGTATTTATGGTCATCAAACGCTTTAATAATAAATTGGGTGACTCGACCCAATTGCTGTTCAGCTGAGTGCGCTTTGCGGAATCCAAATTGATGGTTTGGGATCGCATTTACAAGAGTATCTTGCTCCAGCATACGGCTCAAAATAAGATACTCGAGTATCTTTGAGAGGCCAGACAGCAGACTTATTGGCCTGTATGATGCGACGTGTTGCGTAGGCTTGCCAGGCTTATGCACCATCTTCACCATCGCTAACTTCCAGCAAGAAGGGAAATGACCCAGTCTAAAAGAGTTATTGCATATCAAGACGAGATACAGAATAGCCTTCATAGGCAGCGCTTTAATGGTGTGATTATCAATTTGATCCAATCCAGCCGCTTTTTTGTTCTCTAGCGTGCTGATGTGACTGATGACCTCAGCCGCAGTGACTGGCCGAAATGAGACTGAAGCAGTCAAAGATGGCTGGCTAACTTGAGCCTCGATCTCGGCCAGATCACTGGGCGGCGTAGTCACGATTGGCTGAAAACGCTGCTCAAGACTTGCAGCAAATGTTTCGGCCTTCTCGGCTGTTGTCTTGCACCAGACATTTTGCGCATTAGAGCCATTGCCACTGGAGGACTTCAACAGCGGTAGATTTGGAGCAGGCTGCCGCTTGATCTCGTTGGTCAGCCGCCAGAGCTTCTGCATACTATATCTATCAGTTGGATCGATAGATCTAAATAGCTCTTCCTCATACTTCTGCCTAGCATATATGAGCTCTTTGCGTATGCGATTCGACAGCCTGTTGCAGAGCATCTTAAGCATCGGATTGCGATTTCGAGCGAGATAGCGCTTGACTTGCTTATGGGCTTCGATAAGTTGCAGAGTCTGTCTATCTACACGAAATCTAGTCCTCGTTATCTTGCGTGGGTTCTGTGCATTCGCATAGTTTGCAGCATCTTCAATATTTTTGACAAAAATATTGACCGCATCATCCACATCATCAGCACTCCTGATCTCAGTGTTGAGCAAGATTTTTTCATTTAGATAGCTCTGAAATTTGTTGACGTTGGCATTCAAATCAAGCAGGTGGCCTTTTGCTCTGCTGGTGACAGGCTTCTCAACCAGCTGAACTTGCAGCGGGAGGTGATCAGAGCTGAGCTCGAAAGAGTCAGTGATGGTCAGCAAATCTCGCCTGATGCCTTTAAATAGCGCAAAGTCAATGGCAGACGGAGTTTGGCGCGAATTAAACGGAAAATGGGTGGGCGACCCAGTTGCCAGAATGTTGCAATTCACTTGTAGAATACTATTGACTAGCATTCGGCCACGGAGACAAGATCTGGCGTTGCCCCACCACTGACTTTTCGCATTCCAGTCACCACCGACTATAAAAGTGTCACCCAGAGAAGATAGCAGGTTGTGGAAATCTTGCCCAGACCAGATGACTTGCGGCGGGCAGTAGATTGAGACAATATTGATATGACGGCCATTTTGCAGGCTGACTGAAACTTCGACAGATTGATGCGAGTCGTAAGATGTAAAGCGCATAGCATAATGGCATATATGTTGTTTAATTATAAAGGCTGCACCTCCTCTGCGCCTGTTTGAGGGGTGATTTGCTAAATAAAAAATATAACCATTAATAGCAATGCTATCGCTATCAGTCAGATGCGTCTCAGACACTAGCATTATGTCTACATCGTGCTTGACGAGATACAGATTGAGCTCATTAAGCTTTTTCTTGACACCTGCAGCATTCCAAAAAGATATGTTCATGTTGTTGACACGTTGAGATACAACAGGCTGCAGTGCAGCGCTGCGTCTACTGGCATTTGGGGAAGTGGATACATTGTTAGACATTTAAGCGCTCATTGGGACCAAATTGGGCCAACAGGCAGGCCGTGAGGGTGGTCATCATCTCAATGAGTTTGTCTATTTTAGCCTCTAATCTAAAGCTAACTTGCACTGGCATGCTTGGCACATTCGCATTCATTGGCTGCTCGAAACGTTGAAAATGAACACCCCCACTAACAGGATGCGCACCCCCATCTATTGGTTGCGGATGCCTACGGCGCGTACTTAGGCTACGGCTGCGTTTTGGCTGCGGCGGCCGCTGTGCGCTTGCCTGCCTAGGCAAACGGACTTATTGCTGCTGCTGTTGTTGTTGCTGGCTAACTTTGGCGGCTTTTTGCCTCGACTGACGCTGTTTGCTGCTAATAGCTGCCGGTCCGACAGGCTGAGCAAATTGGAGGCCAGCCCGAAGAGCAGCCGAATAACTGTGCCCTGCACTAACAGTTTGCGGTCGTGACTGAGGGGGGGCTTGCTGTAAATTTTTTTTTTTTTTTTTTTTTGTTGAATAGTCAGGTCTGCTCAAGGCTGTGCCCTAGACTGACTGACTATATTTATTTATTTACTGCTATACTACTGTATAATATAGTAAATTTGTTGACGCCTACTGTGTGTAGGTCTCAAATGTGAGTGTTACATTAAATGTGAAGTGACATACAAAAGTAGTTTGATTAATTTTGTGTAAATTTGTTGACGCCTACTGTGTGTAGATCTCAAATGTGAGTGTTACATTAAATGTGAAGTGAAATACAAAAGTAGTTTGATTAATTATGTTTTAGTGAATGTATAGATATCTTGATTAAGAATTGCATCCTGTCTGGAAACGTCATCTCTTCTGGAACTGGTATCCTGTTTGGGATTCAAAATCTTTCCAGTTTATTATACAGACCAGCTGCATTCAAAACCAGAATCCTTAATGTGTAAGTGCTTCCAAGAGAACTAGGCAATATTGGATGTGTCATTGACGTGTTTAGCCATCATGCAGTTTGTTAATAAAGTCAACATAGTAATAAGCTGATCCATCTTCGCATTAAGATTTTCTATACTACTGACTTCCATGGGAACAGATCGTTTGCGCTCATCAAGCATTAACTCAATTAAGGTATCAAACTTTGCATTTAATGCTTTGATATCGCTATCATTATTAACAGTGAGCCGAGCATTACTACGGCTACGACTTCTAAATCGCCAGCTGGCATGTTGATCGTCTTCATGTCCATGACCTTCATTTGATCGAAATTGGTGCAACTGCTGAAGTGACCGTTGGTGTTGATTGTTCAGATTTATAGGTACTGGTTGAGTATTTTGTTGACGCTGCAGTACTTGCTGACCTTGTTGCGTTTTTACTGCAGTAGATGGTTTTTGCTTATTAGTTATGCCCATTTTTATTACATCAGCATAACTCGATTTTTCTACCAATTTAGCTGAAAGCAGGCCAGCAGACTTTTGACCTTGTTGCTGCGATTGCTTGGACATATTTGTGGGAACCACTCGAGGCTCTTGAGCTTGCTGCTGCAATTTAGCTTGATGGTTCCGCATTACTTGCTGTATTGTCAGATGTTTTGACGACTGAGCAGATTTGGTTGATTTAGAATTGTCAATATGTCGATTAATGATTTTAGCAGTAGCAGCACTATTGCTAAGGCTACCCTGATGCATCAAATCAACCACAAGCCTATTTGCTTGTTGCAATTTTGTTGACTCCTTGATTTTGCATGCTTCTTTAAAAGACTTGCAGCCTTTATAGCTGGCAACATGCTCGCCAAGGCAATTTGCACATTTAGGTGGCTGGCTTAAGCTCCCTTTCTGACGTGGACATTCAGTAGATGGATGGTTATTACCACATTTTACACAGATAAAAGGTCTGCGGCAATAATTTTTGGTGTGTCCAAACTTTTGACAACGGTGACACTGCACAGCATCTATGTTATGCAGTGATTTCTCTATCTTGACCTTCTGATGACCCAGCAAGGTAGTAACTAATATACTACTATTGTTGGGTTTAGCCTCAATTTCAACTTCAAATAAGTCAAGTGGTTGGCCAGAGAACCTTTTTTTGATGTTATTTGCATATCGAACTGTATGCCCCAGTTTAGCAAACTCCTCTTTGATCCACTCAATTGGTGTACTTCGATGTAAATGTCTAATAAGAATTCTGAATCCACGCTCAGACTTGATTTGAAAAGTATGAGATTCTAGGTTTATGTCTTCAAAATGATGAATAAGCTTCCTATAGGAGTCAATGCTAAGGCACTGAATGCGCAATCCACGTCCTGAGGTAGTCTTTACAAAATAGGAGGTATGATCAATAACTTTATTGATTCCTTGAATGAATGGAATGATCATAGGAACATCCGGAATATATATGGAAGGTGGCCTTGAACTTTCCTTATTGGTAATTGTTGACTGATTCGTAGCTGAATCACTTATTTTAGTTTTAGTATTGCAAGTAGCTTCCGGGAGTTCTTCATCATCCGAATCAAGTCTACTTGGAGGACTGCCAATGTTTCCATTTGGTGCAACATCATTAGATCTGATTTTGGTCGTTTTTGGGCTAGAACCCTTTTTTGCTGGACGCTTGGTCGCTTTTGTCTTCATTTGATTACCATGTTGGCTGGCTAATGCCTGATTTAGCATCTGCTTAACTTTAGTGACGGCTATTGAGCGCTGACTAGCCTCAATAGCTTCAATGTCCGAAAGGAACATATCAGTGTCATCGTCAGATTCGCAGTTCATTGAATCTGAATCCAATGCCTCGTTTTTTTTTTTTTTTTTTTTTTTTTTTGTTGAATAGTCAGGTCTGCTCAAGGCTGTGCCCTAGACTGACTGACTATATTTATTTATTTACTGCTATACTACTGTATAATATAGTAAATTTGTTGACGCCTACTGTGTGTAGGTCTCAAATGTGAGTGTTACATTAAATGTGAAGTGACATACAAAAGTAGTTTGATTAATTTTGTGTAAATTTGTTGACGCCTACTGTGTGTAGATCTCAAATGTGAGTGTTACATTAAATGTGAAGTGAAATACAAAAGTAGTTTGATTAATTATGTTTTAGTGAATGTATAGATATCTTGATTAAGAATTGCATCCTGTCTGGAAACGTCATCTCTTCTGGAACTGGTATCCTGTTTGGGATTCAAAATCTTTCCAGTTTATTATACAGACCAGCTGCATTCAAAACCAGAATCCTTAATGTGTAAGTGCTTCCAAGAGAACTAGGCAATATTGGATGTGTCATTGACGTGTTTAGCCATCATGCAGTTTGTTAATAAAGTCAACATAGTAATAAGCTGATCCATCTTCGCATTAAGATTTTCTATACTACTGACTTCCATGGGAACAGATCGTTTGCGCTCATCAAGCATTAACTCAATTAAGGTATCAAACTTTGCATTTAATGCTTTGATATCGCTATCATTATTAACAGTGAGCCGAGCATTACTACGGCTACGACTTCTAAATCGCCAGCTGGCATGTTGATCGTCTTCATGTCCATGACCTTCATTTGATCGAATTTGGTGCAGCTGCTGAAGTGACCGTTGGTGTTGATTGTTCAGATTTATAGGTACTGGTTGAGTATTTTGTTGACGCTGCAGTACTTGCTGACCTTGTTGCGTTTTTACTGCAGTAGATGGTTTTTGCTTATTAGTTATGCCCATTTTTATTGCATCAGCATAACTCGATTTTTCTACCAATTTAGCTGAAAGCAGGCCAGCAGACTTTTGACCTTGTTGCTGCGATTGCTTGGACATATTTGTGGGAACCACTCGAGGCTCTTGAGCTTGCTGCTGCAATTTAGCTTGATGGTTCCGCATTACTTGCTGTATTGTCAGATGTTTTGACGACTGAGCAGATTTGGTTGATTTAGAATTGTCAATATGTCGATTAATGATTTTAGCAGTAGCAGCACTATTGCTAAGGCTACCCTGATGCATCAAATCAACCACAAGCCTATTTGCTTGTTGCAATTTTGTTGACTCCTTGATTTTGCATGCTTCTTTAAAAGACTTGCAGCCTTTATAGCTGGCAACATGCTCGCCAAGGCAATTTGCACATTTAGGTGGCTGGCTTAAGCTCCCTTTCTGACGTGGACATTCAGTAGATGGATGGTTATTACCACATTTTACACAGATAAAAGGTCTGCGGCAATAATTTTTGGTGTGTCCAAACTTTTGACAACGGTGACACTGCACAGCATCTATGTTATGCAGTGATTTCTCTATCTTGACCTTCTGATGACCCAGCAAGGTAGTAACTAATATACTACTATTGTTGGGTTTAGCCTCAATTTCAACTTCAAATAAGTCAAGTGGTTGGCCAGAGAACCTTTTTTTGATGTTATTTGCATATCGAACTGTATGCCCCAGTTTAGCAAACTCCTCTTTGATCCACTCAATTGGTGTACTTCGATGTAAATGTCTAATAAGAATTCTGAATCCACGCTCAGACTTGATTTGAAAAGTATGAGATTCTAGGTTTATGTCTTCAAAATGATGAATAAGCTTCCTATAGGAGTCAATGCTAAGGCACTGAATGCGCAATCCACGTCCTGAGGTAGTCTTTACAAAATAGGAGGTATGATCAATAACTTTATTGATTCCTTGAATGAATGGAATGATCATAGGAACATCCGGAATATATATGGAAGGTGGCCTTGAACTTTCCTTATTGGTAATTGTTGACTGATTCGTAGCTGAATCACTTATTTTAGTTTTAGTATTGCAAGTAGCTTCCGGGAGTTCTTCATCATCCGAATCAAGTCTACTTGGAGGACTGCCAATGTTTCCATTTGGTGCAACATCATTAGATCTGATTTTGGTCGTTTTTGGGCTAGAACCCTTTTTTGCTGGACGCTTGGTCGCTTTTGTCTTCATTTGATTACCATGTTGGCTGGCTAATGCCTGATTTAGCATCTGCTTAACTTTAGTGACGGCTATTGAGCGCTGACTAGCCTCAATAGCTTCAATGTCCGAAAGGAACATATCAGTGTCATCGTCAGATTCGCAGTTCATTGAATCTGAATCCAATGCCTCGTTTTTTTTTTTTTTTTTTTTTTTTTTTGTTGAATAGTCAGGTCTGCTCAAGGCTGTGCCCTAGACTGACTGACTATATTTATTTATTTACTGCTATACTACTGTATAATATAGTAAATTTGTTGACGCCTACTGTGTGTAGGTCTCAAATGTGAGTGTTACATTAAATGTGAAGTGACATACAAAAGTAGTTTGATTAATTTTGTGTAAATTTGTTGACGCCTACTGTGTGTAGATCTCAAATGTGAGTGTTACATTAAATGTGAAGTGAAATACAAAAGTAGTTTGATTAATTATGTTTTAGTGAATGTATAGATATCTTGATTAAGAATTGCATCCTGTCTGGAAACGTCATCTCTTCTGGAACTGGTATCCTGTTTGGGATTCAAAATCTTTCCAGTTTATTATACAGACCAGCTGCATTCAAAACCAGAATCCTTAATGTGTAAGTGCTTCCAAGAGAACTAGGCAATATTGGATGTGTCATTGACGTGTTTAGCCATCATGCAGTTTGTTAATAAAGTCAACATAGTAATAAGCTGATCCATCTTCGCATTAAGATTTTCTATACTACTGACTTCCATGGGAACAGATCGTTTGCGCTCATCAAGCATTAACTCAATTAAGGTATCAAACTTTGCATTTAATGCTTTGATATCGCTATCATTATTAACAGTGAGCCGAGCATTACTACGGCTACGACTTCTAAATCGCCAGCTGGCATGTTGATCGTCTTCATGTCCATGACCTTCATTTGATCGAAATTGGTGCAACTGCTGAAGTGACCGTTGGTGTTGATTGTTCAGATTTATAGGTACTGGTTGAGTATTTTGTTGACGCTGCAGTACTTGCTGACCTTGTTGCGTTTTTACTGCAGTAGATGGTTTTTGCTTATTAGTTATGCCCATTTTTATTACATCAGCATAACTCGATTTTTCTACCAATTTAGCTGAAAGCAGGCCAGCAGACTTTTGACCTTGTTGCTGCGATTGCTTGGACATATTTGTGGGAACCACTCGAGGCTCTTGAGCTTGCTGCTGCAATTTAGCTTGATGGTTCCGCATTACTTGCTGTATTGTCAGATGTTTTGACGACTGAGCAGATTTGGTTGATTTAGAATTGTCAATATGTCGATTAATGATTTTAGCAGTAGCAGCACTATTGCTAAGGCTACCCTGATGCATCAAATCAACCACAAGCCTATTTGCTTGTTGCAATTTTGTTGACTCCTTGATTTTGCATGCTTCTTTAAAAGACTTGCAGCCTTTATAGCTGGCAACATGCTCGCCAAGGCAATTTGCACATTTAGGTGGCTGGCTTAAGCTCCCTTTCTGACGTGGACATTCAGTAGATGGATGGTTATTACCACATTTTACACAGATAAAAGGTCTGCGGCAATAATTTTTGGTGTGTCCAAACTTTTGACAACGGTGACACTGCACAGCATCTATGTTATGCAGTGATTTCTCTATCTTGACCTTCTGATGACCCAGCAAGGTAGTAACTAATATACTACTATTGTTGGGTTTAGCCTCAATTTCAACTTCAAATAAGTCAAGTGGTTGGCCAGAGAACCTTTTTTTGATGTTATTTGCATATCGAACTGTATGCCCCAGTTTAGCAAACTCCTCTTTGATCCACTCAATTGGTGTACTTCGATGTAAATGTCTAATAAGAATTCTGAATCCACGCTCAGACTTGATTTGAAAAGTATGAGATTCTAGGTTTATGTCTTCAAAATGATGAATAAGCTTCCTATAGGAGTCAATGCTAAGGCACTGAATGCGCAATCCACGTCCTGAGGTAGTCTTTACAAAATAGGAGGTATGATCAATAACTTTATTGATTCCTTGAATGAATGGAATGATCATAGGAACATCCGGAATATATATGGAAGGTGGCCTTGAACTTTCCTTATTGGTAATTGTTGACTGATTCGTAGCTGAATCACTTATTTTAGTTTTAGTATTGCAAGTAGCTTCCGGGAGTTCTTCATCATCCGAATCAAGTCTACTTGGAGGACTGCCAATGTTTCCATTTGGTGCAACATCATTAGATCTGATTTTGGTCGTTTTTGGGCTAGAACCCTTTTTTGCTGGACGCTTGGTCGCTTTTGTCTTCATTTGATTACCATGTTGGCTGGCTAATGCCTGATTTAGCATCTGCTTAACTTTAGTGACGGCTATTGAGCGCTGACTAGCCTCAATAGCTTCAATGTCCGAAAGGAACATATCAGTGTCATCGTCAGATTCGCAGTTCATTGAATCTGAATCCAATGCCTCGTTTTTTTTTTTTTTTTTTTTTTTTTTTGTTGAATAGTCAGGTCTGCTCAAGGCTGTGCCCTAGACTGACTGACTATATTTATTTATTTACTGCTATACTACTGTATAATATAGTAAATTTGTTGACGCCTACTGTGTGTAGGTCTCAAATGTGAGTGTTACATTAAATGTGAAGTGACATACAAAAGTAGTTTGATTAATTTTGTGTAAATTTGTTGACGCCTACTGTGTGTAGATCTCAAATGTGAGTGTTACATTAAATGTGAAGTGAAATACAAAAGTAGTTTGATTAATTATGTTTTAGTGAATGTATAGATATCTTGATTAAGAATTGCATCCTGTCTGGAAACGTCATCTCTTCTGGAACTGGTATCCTGTTTGGGATTCAAAATCTTTCCAGTTTATTATACAGACCAGCTGCATTCAAAACCAGAATCCTTAATGTGTAAGTGCTTCCAAGAGAACTAGGCAATATTGGATGTGTCATTGACGTGTTTAGCCATCATGCAGTTTGTTAATAAAGTCAACATAGTAATAAGCTGATCCATCTTCGCATTAAGATTTTCTATACTACTGACTTCCATGGGAACAGATCGTTTGCGCTCATCAAGCATTAACTCAATTAAGGTATCAAACTTTGCATTTAATGCTTTGATATCGCTATCATTATTAACAGTGAGCCGAGCATTACTACGGCTACGACTTCTAAATCGCCAGCTGGCATGTTGATCGTCTTCATGTCCATGACCTTCATTTGATCGAAATTGGTGCAACTGCTGAAGTGACCGTTGGTGTTGATTGTTCAGATTTATAGGTACTGGTTGAGTATTTTGTTGACGCTGCAGTACTTGCTGACCTTGTTGCGTTTTTACTGCAGTAGATGGTTTTTGCTTATTAGTTATGCCCATTTTTATTACATCAGCATAACTCGATTTTTCTACCAATTTAGCTGAAAGCAGGCCAGCAGACTTTTGACCTTGTTGCTGCGATTGCTTGGACATATTTGTGGGAACCACTCGAGGCTCTTGAGCTTGCTGCTGCAATTTAGCTTGATGGTTCCGCATTACTTGCTGTATTGTCAGATGTTTTGACGACTGAGCAGATTTGGTTGATTTAGAATTGTCAATATGTCGATTAATGATTTTAGCAGTAGCAGCACTATTGCTAAGGCTACCCTGATGCATCAAATCAACCACAAGCCTATTTGCTTGTTGCAATTTTGTTGACTCCTTGATTTTGCATGCTTCTTTAAAAGACTTGCAGCCTTTATAGCTGGCAACATGCTCGCCAAGGCAATTTGCACATTTAGGTGGCTGGCTTAAGCTCCCTTTCTGACGTGGACATTCAGTAGATGGATGGTTATTACCACATTTTACACAGATAAAAGGTCTGCGGCAATAATTTTTGGTGTGTCCAAACTTTTGACAACGGTGACACTGCACAGCATCTATGTTATGCAGTGATTTCTCTATCTTGACCTTCTGATGACCCAGCAAGGTAGTAACTAATATACTACTATTGTTGGGTTTAGCCTCAATTTCAACTTCAAATAAGTCAAGTGGTTGGCCAGAGAACCTTTTTTTGATGTTATTTGCATATCGAACTGTATGCCCCAGTTTAGCAAACTCCTCTTTGATCCACTCAATTGGTGTACTTCGATGTAAATGTCTAATAAGAATTCTGAATCCACGCTCAGACTTGATTTGAAAAGTATGAGATTCTAGGTTTATGTCTTCAAAATGATGAATAAGCTTCCTATAGGAGTCAATGCTAAGGCACTGAATGCGCAATCCACGTCCTGAGGTAGTCTTTACAAAATAGGAGGTATGATCAATAACTTTATTGATTCCTTGAATGAATGGAATGATCATAGGAACATCCGGAATATATATGGAAGGTGGCCTTGAACTTTCCTTATTGGTAATTGTTGACTGATTCGTAGCTGAATCACTTATTTTAGTTTTAGTATTGCAAGTAGCTTCCGGGAGTTCTTCATCATCCGAATCAATTTTTCTGTTTGTATGCCTTGACAGAACACACATTAATAATCTCTCTTTCCTCCATTCTCGCCCATAACAGCTGACCAGCAGCTAAATGGAGAGGAGGAGAGAATAGAGAGATATTCTTTATTCATATAATACTCTTCGTTAGCATTTTTTTTGAATTTACATGGCGCCTTAAGTTACTTAGGTCGATATTAGCCGAAACTTGCTCACATGAGCTGTTTAAATAGTCGCAAGTGCAACATTAAATTGCTGTGCAGCATTGCGTTACATATTATACAAAAGAGCAGATCAAAAACAAAAATGAATAACATTTGATGTGCTTAAATAACTAGTTTAAAACTAATGAGTAGGTTTAGTTATAATTTTTATGTAGATTAAAACAATAACAATTGATACAATTAATTAATTCATTTTACTTTTAATTCTATTTGCAGGAACACCTATAAGATGCGCAACAAACTTAGCAGTGAGAAGATCCGCTAATTGGATTTAGAGAGAAGAGTCGGGACATCGTCCGGTCATTTTCTCCATACTTGTCTAAGCTAATATAACTTTTAATTAAATTCTTGAACTTATATCTATAATTCTTTTCATTTTATCACCTTTATTTCAGTCTAAAAAGTTAAATTAAACCGCAAGTGCAATTTAGGAGAGATTGTGCAGCTGTGCGTTTATACGTTTATCGGGATGCATAAATCAAAACAAAAGGTAATTATCGAAAAATGCATAAATGGCAATGGGAATTTACAATTAGTTATAAAATGTGAGTAATAGTGCTTAAAAATGTACTAGTATATACTATTATAGCAAATAATTATTTATTAAATGGTAAGCTTTCATTTCATTAATATTCTTATATATTCATTTCATAGCGATATTTGTGCAAAAATATCACAAGTGCTATCACATTTTTTTTTTTTTTCTGTTGGTATGTTGCAGAGAACACACAATAATGATCTCCGCTTCTTCACACCTCATACATGATCAGCTGACCAGCAGCTGCATGGCGAGGGGAAGATAGTACGGAGATACTTTTTATTCATACAATACTTTACAATAGTATTTCTTAAGAATATGAGTAGCGCCTATAAGATACTTAGAAATATACAGAAGGTCAATATTTACCGAAACTTTTCATAAAATGAATTAATTTAAATGGCCATAAGTGCACAAAAATAACAGTGCAGCTTAATGTTACAAAATACAGATAAAAGGAGCAATTTAAAGATAATACAAATTAACAATAAAGTGCTTGAGTAACTGATTAACGACTAAATAGATAAGTAAGATTTAAGTTTAACAATAGTAATGGATGGCATTAATTAATATAATTCAATTTTTTCATTTATAAGCATCTACAAGATGCACAGAGAAAAATAGCCCAAAGTGGCCAATTGGAATAATAGAGAAAAGTCGAGACAAAGTCTGGTCATCTTCTCCAATATGGGCTTAAGCTAAAATTAACTTAAATTACAAAATGTTTATGATAATTAATATAGATAATTAAATAAAAATAGTTTAACAATTCATTTTAGCAGTTTTGATTTAATTAACATTCATTCAATATATCGCAAGTGCAATTGAGTAAGTGACGATGCACCCCTGGCGTTGTGCATAATCAAAACAAAACAAAAACAGCTGATTGAAAATTGCATTAAATGCAAATTTTATGCTGCTAATTGGTAAGTTTAAATATTAACAAGTAAATAATTGAAATTAATGATATTAATAATTAATATTAATTAATTATTATCTTTTTATATTTATGTGGCTGCTGTCATTCGGAATACAGACGGGCGCAATACTGGATATAGCAGGATTGCATTAATTGCAAGCTGACTAGCAGGTGAGTTTTGCAATATAAAAAATTAACAATTGAAAAAGTGATATTAATAAAGTTAACAATTAAGATTAATTAATTATTATCTTTATATATAAACAGCTGCTACCATACAAAGTGCAGAGGGGCCCAAAATTGGAAATAGTCGAATTTCATTAATTGCGAGCTGACTAGCAGGTAAGTGAATTTTGCATAAGTTAATAAAAACATTAAAAGATTATTAATGTTGATTTTTTCTTTGCAGAGCACATCAACTACGGCAAGGAGACTTAGCCAAGTGGGCTGCACAGCCAATAGGGCGTATATTTAAGTTAGTTTTTAGTTAATTCAAAATGTGCATTTAAGGCGCAAGCGCCGTCACATATGTTCCGTGCACATATATATGTATGTGCCGAAAATAAAATTTTGAAATTGTAACTGAGTGTTTAATTTGTGTTTAAATAGTGTAATTACTTAACTCTGATCCCTATGTGATCCAAATACGACCCTATAGGCAGCAAGTGGTGATGGTGGTGGTAGTGGCCGCGGCATTGGCGCAATACCCTCGAAAACAGGTAGTCGTTGCGGCTGGTGGGCTGCTGTTTGTGCAGCTTCGTTGCGTTGCTGAGCCTCACGTCGGCGAAGGAATCGCTCCCTACTTTCAGCAATTTCATCGGCTTCCCGTTGTAGTTGTCGCTGGGTGCGTAGAGCAATGTCATTGGCCAAATGCATGCTTACGAGACTCGTGTATCTTGCCAATGTTATCCGCTGTGGGATGAACGGGTCGTAGGCAATGTTTTTGGCCAAGTTGTTGGTATGGACCCGGAGTCGATCATAGTATTTGGCGCAGAGATTGTTGAATATATCATCCGCAGATAAAACTTCTAGATCAGCTCTGATGCGCGCGTTCGAAACAAAGTACTGAGCACCAGAAATGGCTCTCAGAGCTTTGTTGTGTACGACTCGAATGCGGCTGAATTGCGCCTCAGATAGCAAAGCACCCCATACAGGCAGCGAGTATTGCCAAAGTGGAGCAACTAGCTGCTTGTATATGATGACTTTAGTCCTTAGAGTCAATTTACTGTCTTTATTGATGAGCCAATCTATCTTTTTAAGCCTAGCCCTGACCCTAGTAACGACCGTAGTGACATGTTGTGAGAATCGTAGTTTTGTGTCTAGAGTAACGCCCAAATACGAATGTGAGGTGCCATTTTCAATGGTTTCGTTGCCAATACGAATAGCCTGATATGGCGCTATAACTCGAAGCGTATGCATGATATGCATAGTCTTGTTTGCATTAATCGTAATGCACCACTTGCTCGCCCATTCAGCCAATCTATCCATGTAAGCTTGCTGCTGATTAAGCGCATCTGCTTGACGAAAGTCTGCCGAAAGAACGATGACGTCGTCAGCATAAGTGGCAATCAAAGTCCCTCGCGGATAAGCTGGCCTCGGTATATCGCTGGTGTACACATTGTACAAGATAGGCCCAAGCAAGCTACCTTGTGGCACACCAGCGTGAATTTGCTTAATACCTGAGCGACAGCCACCGTGACACTCAACAATAAAAGTGCGATCTGTTAGATAGCAGCAGAGGATGCGGTAGAGAGCATCCGGCAATAGCATCTTGAGCTTATATTTCAAGCCTGTATGCCACACTCGATCAAAGGCTTCTTTGATATCCATGTACACAGCAGAGCAGTATTTATGGTCATCAAACGCTTTAATAATAAATTGGGTGACTCGACCCAATTGCTGTTCAGCTGAGTGCGCTTTGCGGAATCCAAACTGGTGGCTGGGAATCGCATTTACAAGAGTATCTTGCTCCAGCATACGGCTCAAAATAAGATACTCGAGTATCTTTGAGAGGCCAGACAGCAGACTTATTGGCCTGTATGATGCGACGTGTTGCGTAGGCTTGCCAGGCTTATGCACCATCTTCACCATCGCTAACTTCCAGCAAGAGGGGAAATGACCCAGTCTAAAAGAGTTATTGCATATCAAGACGAGATACAGAATAGCCTTCATCGGCAGCGCTTTAATGGTGTGATTATCAATTTGATCCAATCCAGCCGCTTTTTTGTTCTCTAGCGTGCTGATGTGACTGATGACCTCAGCCGCAGTGACTGGCCGAAATGAGACTGAAGCAGTCAAAGATGGCTGGCTAACTTGAGCCTCGATCTCGGCCAGATCACTGGGCGGCGTAGTCACGATTGGCTGAAAACGCTGCTCAAGACTTGCAGCAAATGTTTCGGCCTTCTCGGCTGTTGTCTTGCACCAGACATTTTGCGCATTAGAGCCATTGCCACTGGAGGACTTCAACAGCGGTAGATTTGGAGCAGGCTGCCGCTTGATCTCGTTGGTCAGCCGCCAGAGCTTCTGCATACTATATCTATCAGTTGGATCGATAGATCTAAATAGCTCTTCCTCATACTGCTGCCTAGCATATATGAGCTCTTTGCGTATGCGATTCGACAGCCTGTTGCAGAGCATCTTAAGCATCGGATTGCGACTTCGAGTCAGATAGCGCTTGATTTGCTTATGGGCCTCGATAAGTTGCAGAGTCTGCCTGTTTACTCGAAATCTAGTCCTCATAATCTTGCGTGGGTGCTGTGCATTCGCAAAGTTTGCAGCATCTTCAATATTTTTGACAAAAATATTGACCGCATCATCAACATCATCAGCACTGCTGATCTCAGTGTTGAGCAAGATTTTGTCATTTAGATAGCTCTGAAATTTGTTGACGTTGGCATTCAAATCAAGCAGGTGGCCTTTTGCTCTGCTGGTGACAGGCTTCTCAACCAGCTGAACTTGCAGCGGGAGATGATCAGAGCTGAGCTCGAAAGAGTCAGTGATGGTCAGCAAATCACGCCTGATGCCTTTAAATAGCGCAAAGTCAATGGCAGACGGAGTTTGGCGCGAATTAAACGGAAAATGGGTGGGCGACCCAGTTGCCAGAATGTTGCAATTCACTTGTAGAATACTATTAACTAGCATTCGGCCACGGAGACAAGATCTGGTGTTGCCCCACCACTGACTTTTCGCATTCCAGTCACCACCGACTATAAAAGTGTCACCCAAGGATAAAAGCAGGTTGTTGAAATCTTGCCCAGACCAGATGACTTGCGGCGGGCAGTAGATTGAGACAATATTAATGTGACGGCCATTTTGCAGGCTGACTGAAACTTCGACAGATTGATGCGAGTCGTTAGATGTAAAGCGCATAGCATAATGGCATATCTGTTGTTTAATTATGAAGGCTGCACCTCCTCTGCGCCTGTTTGAGGGGTGGTTTGCTAAATAAACAATATACCCATTAATAGCAATGCTATCACTATCAGTCAGATGCGTTTCAGACAGTAGCATTATATCTATATCGTGCTTGACGAGATATAGGTTGAGCTCATTAAGCTTTTTCTTGACACCGGCAGCATTCCAAAAAGATATCTTGATGTTGTTGACACGTTGAGTTACAGCATGCTGCAGTGCAGCGCTGCGTCTACTGGCATTTGGGGAAGTGGATACATTACTAGACATTTGAAGGCTCATTGGGACCAACTCTGGCCATCAAGAAGGCAAAGACAGTGGTCATCATCTCAATGAGTTTATCTAATTTAGCCTCTAATCTAGAGCTAACTTGTACTGGCATGCTTGGCATATTCGCATTTATTGGCTGCTCGAAACGTTGAAAATGAACACCCCCACTAACAGGATGCGCACCCCCATCTATTGGTTGCGGATGCCTACGGCGCGTACTCAGACTACGGCTACGTTTTGGCTGCGGCGGCCGCTGTGCGCTTGCCTGCCTAGGCAAACGGACTTGTTGCTGCTGCTGTTGTTGCTGCTGGCTAACTTTGGTGGCTTTTTGCCTCGACTGACGCTGTTTGCTGCTAATAGCTGCCGGTCCAACAGGCTGAGCAAATTGAAGGCCAGCCCGAAGAGCAGCCGAATAACTGGGCCCTGCACTAACAGTTTGCGGTCGTGACTGAGGGGGGGCTTGCTGTAAAAGATTTGGCATATTAGACATGTTTGGCATATTTGCTCGACTGCTCTGAGCAGCAGTAGTGGCAGCTGGCTTGGCTAAGTTGCTAATGACTTTAGCTAGTTGCGTGGCACTTTCATTTTCGCGCTTCTTGCACGCTTCTTTATAAGAAGGGCAGCCTTTGTAGCTCGCGGCATGTGGGCCGGAGCAATTGGCACACTTTGCTGGAGTTTGGTCGCCTTTTTGCTTGCCACAGTCCGTGGAAGCATGATTGGCGCCGCACTTGACGCAGGCGAAGGGGCGACGGCAGTAATTTTTCGTGTGCCCGAACTTCTGGCACCTATGGCATTGAGCAACTTCGCTGGATTTGTACGGCTTCTCAATTTTGACGCGCTGATTGCCGATGGCAGTAATTTGCAGCAATTCTGCGTTGTTTGCGCTGGCGGCCAACTCAACCTCAAAGAGGTCAAGCGGCTCTTTAGAGAAGCGTGATTTAATGCCTCTTAAGAAGCGAACTTCGTGCCCTAATTTGGCCAACTGCTCACGGATATAGTGATCCGGAGTGGAGAAGTGCAGATGCCGAATAACAGCTCTATAGCCGCGCTCGCATTTTAATTGAAATGTGTAATTTTCAATTGCATTAGCATCGAGGTACTTTACCAATTTGCGGTGCGTGGCGACGTCCTTGCACTGGACACGAATGCCGTGGTTAGCAGCAGGCTTGGTGGAGTAATTGTCCTGGCCAATAGCGTCATCCAGGCGTATTAGCAGAGGCATAATATCCGTCACGTTGGCGATAAATAGCGGCGCTGGCTTTGCACTCGGTTGCGCATGGCTGGCTCCAGTTGTAGTGGCGGCGGCAGCAGCAGTAACGGCGGCAGCACTAATAGCAGCTGCAGCGGCAGCATTAGGTGGCATAACTTGCACTTTTGCGGCTGTGCAAGCTTTATTGGCGAGGCAAGTTGCCTCTCGCTGCGTGTCCTCAGTCCTGGCGGTCCGTATATAGTCGTCAATTTGCTGGCAGTCCTCGTCACTGCCATCCAGATCAACTGCGCCCAGCTGCGCAGTCTTCTTCTTGGGGCTGTCGCCTTTCTCAGCAGTCCTCTTTGCTGCTCTCTCACTAGAGAGCGGCTTTGTAGCACTTTGAATTGCATTTTTTGCAGCAAGATATTCGGCGACCATAGATTCCGCAGAAGTGGATGGTTTTGCCTTTAATTGCAGAGCCGCAGCTCGTGAAGTTGTTGGTCGTGCCGTAACCACACTTTTCTTCACCGGCACTTTTAATGGCGTGGGCGCAGGCGCTAGTGGCTGCGAGTCGATTAATAATTCGACTTCCACGTCCATATCCTCGTCACCGTCATCTGCAGTATAGCCCCTAGGCATTGCAGCAATTTAATTTGCACAATTTAATTGCAAAAACACCGATTTAAATAGATTTAAATTACAACTTTTCTGTTCGTATGTCTATGAAGAACACACATTAATGATCTCCGCCTCTTCCCATTCTCGTACATGAACAGCTGACCTGCAGCTGCATGATGAGGGGAATAGTACGGGGATACTCTTTATTTATTTAATACTTCACAATAGCATTTTTTTATAAATATAAATAGCGCCTATGAGATAACTAAAATCTAAAAAGGACTATATTTGTCGAAACTTTTCATTAAATGATTAAATTTAAATGGCCATAAGTGCACAAAAATAACAGTGCAGCTTAATGTTACAAAATACTAATAAAAAGAGCAAATTAAAGATAATTCAAAATAACAATAAAGTGCTTGAGTAGCTTACAATAGACTAATTAGATGAGTAAGATAAAAGTTTAACAATAGTAATAGATGGCATTAATTAATATAATTCAATTTTTTCATTTATAAGCATCTACAAGATGCACAGAGAAAAATAGCCCCAAGTGGCCAATTGGAATAATAGAGAAAAGTCGAGACAAAGTCTGGTCATTTTCTCCAATACGGGCTTAAGCTAAAATTAGCTTTGATCTCTATGTGATCCAAATACGACCCTATAGGCAGCAAGTGGTGATGGTGGTGGTAGTGGCCGCGGCATTGGCGCAATACCCTCGAAAACAGGTAGTCGTTGCGGCTGGTGGGCTGCTGTTTGTGCAGCTTCGTTGCGTTGCTGAGCCTCACGTCGGCGAAGGAATCGCTCCCTACTTTCAGCAATTTCGTCGGCTTCCCGTTGTAGTTGTCGCTGGGTGCGTAGAGCAATGTCATTGGCCAAATGCGTATTTACGAGACTCGTGTATCTTGCCAATGTTATCCGCTGTGGGATGAACGGGTCGTAGGCAATGTTTTTGGCCAAGTTGTTGGTATGGACCCGGAGTCGATCATAGTATTTGGCGCAGAGATTGTTGAGTATATCATCCGCAGATAAAACTTCTAGATCAGCTCTGATGCGCGCGTTCGAAACAAAGTACTGAGCACCAGAAATGGCTCTCAGAGCTTTGTTGTGTACGACTCGAATGCGGCTGAATTGCGCCTCAGATAGCAAAGCACCCCATACAGGCAGCGAGTATTGCCAAAGTGGAGCAACTAGCTGCTTGTATATGATGACTTTAGTCCTTAGAGTCAATTTACTGTCTTTATTGATGAGCCAATCTATCTTTTTAAGCCTAGCCCTAACCCTAGTAACGACCGTAGTGACATGTTGTGAGAAGCGCAGTTTCGTATCTAGAGTAACACCCAAATATGAATGAGAAGTGCCATTTTCAATGGTTTCGTTGCCAATGCGAATAGCCTGATATGGCGCTATAACTCTAAGCGTATGCATGATATGCATAGTCTTGTTTGCATTAATTGTAATGCACCACTTGCTCGCCCATTCAGCCAAACTATCCATATACGCCTGCTGCTGACTGAGCGCGACTGCTTGACGAGAGTCAGCCGAAAGAACGATGACGTCGTCAGCATAAGTGGCAATCAAAGTCCCTCGCGGGTAAGCTGGCCTCGGTATATCGCTGGTGTACACATTGTACAAGATAGGCCCGAGCAAGCTACCTTGTGGCACACCGGCGTGAATTTGCTTAATACCTGAGCGACAGCCACCGTGACACTCAACAATAAAAGTGCGATCTGTTAGATAGCAGCAGAGGATGCGGTAGAGAGCATCCGGCAATAGCATCTTGAGCTTATACTTCAAGCCTGTATGCCACACTCGATCAAAGGCTTCCTTGATATCCATGTACACAGCAGAGCAGTATTTATGGTCATCAAACGCTTTAATAATAAATTGGGTGACTCGACCCAATTGCTGTTCAGCTGAGTGCGCTTTGCGGAATCCAAATTGATGGTTTGGGATCGCATTTACAAGAGTATCTTGCTCCAGCATACGGCTCAAAATAAGATACTCGAGTATCTTTGAGAGGCCAGACAGCAGACTTATTGGCCTGTATGATGCGACGTGTTGCGTAGGCTTGCCAGGCTTATGCACCATCTTCACCATCGCTAACTTCCAGCAAGAAGGGAAATGACCCAGTCTAAAAGAGTTATTGCATATCAAGACGAGATACAGAATAGCCTTCATAGGCAGCGCTTTAATGGTGTGATTATCAATTTGATCCAATCCAGCCGCTTTTTTGTTCTCTAGCGTGCTGATGTGACTGATGACCTCAGCCGCAGTGACTGGCCGAAATGAGACTGAAGCAGTCAAAGATGGCTGGCTAACTTGAGCCTCGATCTCGGCCAGATCACTGGGCGGCGTAGTCACGATTGGCTGAAAACGCTGCTCAAGACTTGCAGCAAATGTTTCGGCCTTCTCGGCTGTTGTCTTGCACCAGACATTTTGCGCATTAGAGCCATTGCCACTGGAGGACTTCAACAGCGGTAGATTTGGAGCAGGCTGCCGCTTGATCTCGTTGGTCAGCCGCCAGAGCTTCTGCATACTATATCTATCAGTTGGATCGATAGATCTAAATAGCTCTTCCTCATACTTCTGCCTAGCATATATGAGCTCTTTGCGTATGCGATTCGACAGCCTGTTGCAGAGCATCTTAAGCATCGGATTGCGATTTCGAGCGAGATAGCGCTTGACTTGCTTATGGGCTTCGATAAGTTGCAGAGTCTGTCTATCTACACGAAATCTAGTCCTCGTTATCTTGCGTGGGTTCTGTGCATTCGCATAGTTTGCAGCATCTTCAATATTTTTGACAAAAATATTGACCGCATCATCCACATCATCAGCACTGCTGATCTCAGTGTTGAGCAAGATTTTTTCATTTAGATAGCTCTGAAATTTGTTGACGTTGGCATTCAAATCAAGCAGGTGGCCTTTTGCTCTGCTGGTGACAGGCTTCTCAACCAGCTGAACTTGCAGCGGGAGATGATCAGAGCTGAGCTCGAAAGAGTCAGTGATGGTCAGCAAATCTCGCCTGATGCCTTTAAATAGCGCAAAGTCAATGGCAGACGGAGTTTGGCGCGAATTAAACGGAAAATGGGTGGGCGACCCAGTTGCCAGAATGTTGCAATTCACTTGTAGAATACTATTGACTAGCATTCGGCCACGGAGACAAGATCTGGCGTTGCCCCACCACTGACTTTTCGCATTCCAGTCACCACCGACTATAAAAGTGTCACCCAGAGAAGATAGCAGGTTGTGGAAATCTTGCCCAGACCAGATGACTTGCGGCGGGCAGTAGATTGAGACAATATTGATATGACGGCCATTTTGCAGGCTGACTGAAACTTCGACAGATTGATGCGAGTCGTAAGATGTAAAGCGCATAGCATAATGGCATATATGTTGTTTAATTATAAAGGCTGCACCTCCTCTGCGCCTGTTTGAGGGGTGATTTGCTAAATAAACAATATAACCATTAATAGCAATGCTATCGCTATCAGTCAGATGCGTCTCAGACACTAGCATTATGTCTACATCGTGCTTGACGAGATACAGATTGAGCTCATTAAGCTTTTTCTTGACACCTGCAGCATTCCAAAAAGATATGTTCATGTTGTTGACACGTTGAGATACAAGCAGGCTGCAGTGCAGCGCTGCGTCTACTGGCATTTGGGGAAGTGGATACATTGTTAGACATTTAAGCGCTCATTGGGACCAAATTGGGCCAACAGGCAGGCCGTGAGGGTGGTCATCATCTCAATGAGTTTGTCTATTTTAGCCTCTAATCTAAAGCTAACTTGCACTGGCATGCTTGGCACATTCGCATTCATTGGCTGCTCGAAACGTTGAAAATGAACACCCCCACTAACAGGATGCGCACCCCCATCTATTGGTTGCGGATGCCTACGGCGCGTACTTAGGCTACGGCTGCGTTTTGGCTGCGGCGGCCGCTGTGCGCTTGCCTGCCTAGGCAAACGGACTTGTTGCTGCTGCTGTTGTTGTTGCTGGCTAACTTTGGCGGCTTTTTGCCTCGACTGACGCTGTTTGCTGCTAATAGCTGCCGGTCCGACAGGCTGAGCAAATTGGAAGGCCAGCCCGAAGAGCAGCCGAATAACTGGGCCCTGCACTAACAGTTTGCGGTCGTGACTGAGGGGGGGCTTGCTGTAAAAGATTTGGCATATTAGACATGTTTGGCATATTTGCTCGACTGCTCTGAGCAGCAGTAGTGGCAGCTGGCTTGGACTAAGTTGCTAATGACTTTAGCTAGTTGCGTGGCACTTTCATTTTCGCGCTTCTTGCACGCTTCTTTATAAGAAGGGCAGCCTTTGTAGCTCGCGGCATGTGGGCCGGAGCAATTGGCACACTTCGCTGGAGTTTGGTCGCCTTTTTGCTTGCCACAGTCCGTGGAAGCATGATTGGCGCCGCACTTGACGCAGGCGAAGGGGCGACGGCAATAATTTTTGTGTGCCCAAATTTCTGGCACCTATGGCATTGGGCAATTTCGCTTGATTTGTACGGCCGCTCAATTTTTACACGCTGATTGCCAATGGCAGTTATTTGCAGCAATTCTGCGTTGTTTGCGCTGACGGCCAACTCAACCTCAAAGAGGTCAAGCGGCTCTTTGGAGAAGCGTGATTTAATGCCTCTTAAGAAGCGAACTTCGTGCCCTAATTTGGCCAACTGCTCACGAATATAGTGATCCGGAGTGGAGAAGTGCAAATGCCGGATAACGGCTCTATAGCCGCGTTCGCATTTCAACTGGTATGTGTGATTTTCAATCGAATTAACGTCGAGGTACTTTACCAATTTGCGGTGCGTAGCGATGTCCTTGCACTGCACTCTGATGCCATGGTTTGCAGCGGGCTTGGTGGTGTAGTTCTCCTGGCCGATAGCATCATCCAGGCGGATTAACAGCGGCATTATGTCCGTGACATTTGCTAAAAACAGCGGAGCGGGCTTCGCGTTGAGTTGCGCATGGCTGGCTCCAGTTGCGGCGGCAGCGGAAGCAGCAGTAACAGCTGCAGCGGCAGCATTGGGCGGCATAGCTTGCACATTTGCAGCAGTGCGAGCTTTATTAACGAGGCCAGTTGCCTCTTGCTGTGTGTCCTCAGTCCTGGGAGTCCGCGCAGAGTCGTCAAGTTGCAGGCAGTCCTCATCGCTGCCATCCAGATCAACTGCGCCCAGCTGCGCAGTCTTCTTCTTGGGGCTGTCGCCTTTCTCAGCAGTCCTCTTTGCTGCTCTCTCACTAGAGAGCGGCTTTGTAGCACTTTGAATTGCATTTTTTGCAGCAAGATATTCGGCGACCATAGATTCCGCAGAAGTGGATGGTTTTGCCTTTAATTGCTAGAGCCGCAGCTCGATGAAGTTGTTGGTCGTGCCGTAACCACACTTTTCTTCACCGGCACTTTTAATGGCGTGGGCGCAGGCGCTAGTGGCTGCGAGTCGATTAATAATTCGACTTCCACGTCCATATCCTCGTCACCGTCATCTGCAGTATAGCCCCTAGGCATTGCAGCAATTTAATTTGCAAAATTTAATTGCAAAAACACCGATTTAAATAGATTTAAATTACAACTTTTTCTGTTCGTATGTCTATGAAGAACACACATTAATGATCTCCGCCTCTTCCCATTCTCGTACATGAACAGCTGACCTGCAGCTGCATGATGAGGGGAAGAGTACGGGGATACTCTTTATTTATTTAATACTTCACAATAGCATTTTTTATAAATATAAATAGCGCCTATGAGATAACTAAAATCTAAAAAGGACTATATTTGTCGAAACTTTTCATTAAATGATTAAATTTAAATGGCCATAAGTGCACAAAAATAACAGTGCAGCTTAATGTTACAAAATACTAATAAAAAGAGCAAATTAAAGATAATTCAAAATAACAATAAAGTGCTTGAGTAGCTTACAATAGACTAATTAGATGAGTAAGATAAAAGTTTAACAATAGTAATAGATGGCATTAATTAATATAATTCAATTTTTTCATTTATAAGCATCTACAAGATGCACAGAGAAAAATAGCCCCAAGTGGCCAATTGGAATAATAGAGAAAAGTCGAGACAAAGTCTGGTCATTTTCTCCAATACGGGCTTAAGCTAAAATTAGCTTTGATCTCTATGTGATCCAAATACGACCCTATAGGCAGCAAGTGGTGATGGTGGTGGTAGTGGCCGCGGCATTGGCGCAATACCCTCGAAAACAGGTAGTCGTTGCGGCTGGTGGGCTGCTGTTTGTGCAGCTTCGTTGCGTTGCTGAGCCTCACGTCGGCGAAGGAATCGCTCCCTACTTTCAGCAATTTCGTCGGCTTCCCGTTGTAGTTGTCGCTGGGTGCGTAGAGCAATGTCATTGGCCAAATGCGTATTTACGAGACTCGTGTATCTTGCCAATGTTATCCGCTGTGGGATGAACGGGTCGTAGGCAATGTTTTTGGCCAAGTTGTTGGTATGGACCCGGAGTCGATCATAGTATTTGGCGCAGAGATTGTTGAGTATATCATCCGCAGATAAAACTTCTAGATCAGCTCTGATGCGCGCGTTCGAAACAAAGTACTGAGCACCAGAAATGGCTCTCAGAGCTTTGTTGTGTACGACTCGAATGCGGCTGAATTGCGCCTCAGATAGCAAAGCACCCCATACAGGCAGCGAGTATTGCCAAAGTGGAGCAACTAGCTGCTTGTATATGATGACTTTAGTCCTTAGAGTCAATTTACTGTCTTTATTGATGAGCCAATCTATCTTTTTAAGCCTAGCCCTAACCCTAGTAACGACCGTAGTGACATGTTGTGAGAAGCGCAGTTTCGTATCTAGAGTAACACCCAAATATGAATGAGAAGTGCCATTTTCAATGGTTTCGTTGCCAATGCGAATAGCCTGATATGGCGCTATAACTCTAAGCGTATGCATGATATGCATAGTCTTGTTTGCATTAATTGTAATGCACCACTTGCTCGCCCATTCAGCCAAACTATCCATATACGCCTGCTGCTGACTGAGCGCGACTGCTTGACGAGAGTCAGCCGAAAGAACGATGACGTCGTCAGCATAAGTGGCAATCAAAGTCCCTCGCGGGTAAGCTGGCCTCGGTATATCGCTGGTGTACACATTGTACAAGATAGGCCCGAGCAAGCTACCTTGTGGCACACCAGCGTGAATTTGCTTAATACCTGAGCGACAGCCACCGTGACACTCAACAATAAAAGTGCGATCTGTTAGATAGCAGCAGAGGATGCGGTAGAGAGCATCCGGCAATAGCATCTTGAGCTTATACTTCAAGCCTGTATGCCACACTCGATCAAAGGCTTCTTTGATATCCATGTACACAGCAGAGCAGTATTTATGGTCATCAAACGCTTTAATAATAAATTGGGTGACTCGACCCAATTGCTGTTCAGCTGAGTGCGCTTTGCGGAATCCAAATTGATGGTTGGGATCGCATTTACAAGAGTATCTTGCTCCAGCATACGGCTCAAAATAAGATACTCGAGTATCTTTGAGAGGCCAGACAGCAGACTTATTGGCCTGTATGATGCGACGTGTTGCGTAGGCTTGCCAGGCTTATGCACCATCTTCACCATCGCTAACTTCCAGCAAGAGGGGAAATGACCCAGTCTAAAAGAGTTATTGCATATCAAGACGAGATACAGAATAGCCTTCATCGGCAGCGCTTTAATGGTGTGATTATCAATTTGATCCAATCCAGCCGCTTTTTTGTTCTCTAGCGTGCTGATGTGACTGATGACCTCAGCCGCAGTGACTGGCCGAAATGAGACTGAAGCAGTCAAAGATGGCTGGCTAACTTGAGCCTCGATCTCGGCCAGATCACTGGGCGGCGTAGTCACGATTGGCTGAAAACGCTGCTCAAGACTCGCAGCAAATGTTTCGGCCTTCTCGGCTGTTGTCTTGCACCAGACATTTTGCGCATTAGAGCCATTGCCACTGGAGGACTTCAACAGCGGTAGATTTGGAGCAGGCTGCCGCTTGATCTCGTTGGTCAGCCGCCAGAGCTTCTGCATACTATATCTATCAGTTGGATCGATAGATCTAAATAGCTCTTCCTCATACTTCTGCCTAGCATATATGAGCTCTTTGCGTATGCGATTCGACAGCCTGTTGCAGAGCATCTTAAGCATCGGATTGCGATTTCGAGCGAGATAGCGCTTGACTTGCTTATGGGCTTCGATAAGTTGCAGAGTCTGTCTATCTACACGAAATCTAGTCCTCGTTATCTTGCGTGGGTTCTGTGCATTCGCATAGTTTGCAGCATCTTCAATATTTTTGACAAAAATATTGACCGCATCATCAACATCATCAGCACTGCTGATCTCAGTGTTGAGCAAGATTTTTTCATTTAGATAGCTCTGAAATTTGTTGACGTTGGCATTCAAATCAAGCAGGTGGCCTTTTGCTCTGCTGGTGACAGGCTTCTCAACCAGCTGAACTTGCAGCGGGAGATGATCAGAGCTGAGCTCGAAAGAGTCAGTGATGGTCAGCAAATCTCGCCTGATGCCTTTAAATAGCGCAAAGTCAATGGCAGACGGAGTTTGGCGCGAATTAAACGGAAAATGGGTGGGCGACCCAGTTGCCAGAATGTTGCAATTCACTTGTAGAATACTATTGACTAGCATTCGGCCACGGAGACAAGATCTGGCGTTGCCCCACCACTGACTTTTCGCATTCCAGTCACCACCGACTATAAAAGTGTCACCCAGAGAAGATAGCAGGTTGTTGAAATCTTGCCCAGACCAGATGACTTGCGGCGGGCAGTAGATTGAGACAATATTGATATGACGGCCATTTTGCAGGCTGACTGAAACTTCGACAGATTGATGCGAGTCGTAGATGTAAAGCGCATAGCATAATGGACATATATGTTGTTTAATTATAAAGGCTGCACCTCCTCTGCGCCTGTTTGAGGGGTGATTTGCTAAATAAACAATATAGCCATTAATAGCAATGCTATCGCTATCAGTCAGATGCGTCTCAGACACTAGCATTATGTCTATATCGTGCTTGACGAGATATAGATTGAGCTCATTAAGCTTTTTCTTGACACCTGCAGCATTCCAAAAAGATATGTTCATGTTGTTGACACGTTGAGATACAGCAGGCTGCAGTGCAGCGCTGCGTCTACTGGCATTTGGGGAAGTGGATACATTGTTAGACATTTAAGCGCTCATTGGGACCAAATTGGGCCAACAGGCAGGCCGTGAGGGTGGTCATCATCTCAATGAGTTTGTCTATTTAGCCTCTAATCTAGAGCTAACTTGCACTGGCATGCTTGGCACATTCGCATTCATTGGCTGCTCGAAACGTTGAAAATGAACACCCCCACTAACAGGATGCGCACCCCCATCTATTGGTTGCGGATGCCTACGGCGCGTACTCAGACTACGGCTGCGTTTTGGCTGCGGCGGCCGCTGTGCGCTTGCCTGCCTAGGCAAACGGACTTGTTGCTGCTGCTGTTGTTGTTGCTGGCTAACTTTGGTGGCTTTTTGCCTAGACTGACGCTGTTTGCTGCTAATAGCTGCCGGTCCGACAGGCTGAGCAAATTGAAGGCCAGCCCGAAGAGCAGCCGAATAACTGGGCCCTGCACTAACAGTTTGCGGTCGTGACTGAGGGGGGGCTTGCTGTAAAAGATTTGGCATATTAGACATGTTTGGCATATTTGCTCGACTGCTCTGAGCAGCAGTAGTGGCAGCTGGCTTGGCTAAGTTGCTAATGACTTTAGCTAGTTGCGTGGCACTTTCATTTTCGCGCTTCTTGCACGCTTCTTTATAAGAAGGGCAGCCTTTGTAGCTCGCGGCATGTGGGCCGGAGCAATTGGCACACTTCGCTGGAGTTTGGTCGCCTTTTTGCTTGCCACAGTCCGTGGAAGCATGATTGGCGCCGCACTTGACGCAGGCGAAGGGGCGACGGCAATAATTTTTGTGTGCCCAAATTTCTGGCACCTATGGCATTGGGCAATTTCGCTTGATTTGTACGGCCGCTCAATTTTTACACGCTGATTGCCAATGGCAGTTATTTGCAGCAATTCTGCGTTGTTTGCGCTGACGGCCAACTCAACCTCAAAGAGGTCAAGCGGCTCTTTGGAGAAGCGTGATTTAATGCCTCTTAAGAAGCGAACTTCGTGCCCTAATTTGGCCAACTGCTCACGAATATAGTGATCCGGAGTGGAGAAGTGCAAATGCCGGATAACGGCTCTATAGCCGCGTTCGCATTTCAACTGGTATGTGTGATTTTCAATCGAATTAACGTCGAGGTACTTTACCAATTTGCGGTGCGTAGCGATGTCCTTGCACTGCACTCTGATGCCATGGTTTGCAGCGGGCTTGGTGGTGTAGTTCTCCTGGCCGATAGCATCATCCAGGCGGATTAACAGCGGCATTATGTCCGTGACATTTGCTAAAAACAGCGGAGCGGGCTTCGCGTTGAGTTGCGCATGGCTGGCTCCAGTTGCGGCGGCAGCGGAAGCAGCAGTAACAGCTGCAGCGGCAGCATTGGGCGGCATAGCTTGCACATTTGCAGCAGTGCGAGCTTTATTAACGAGGCCAGTTGCCTCTTGCTGTGTGTCCTCAGTCCTGGGAGTCCGCGCAGAGTCGTCAAGTTGCAGGCAGTCCTCATCGCTGCCATCCAGATCAACTGCGCCCAGCTGCGCAGTCTTCTTCTTGGGGCTGTCGCCTTTCTCAGCAGTCCTCTTTGCTGCTCTCTCACTAGAGAGCGGCTTTGTAGCACTTTGAATTGCATTTTTTGCAGCAAGATATTCGGCGACCATAGATTCCGCAGAAGTGGATGGTTTTGCCTTTAATTGCAGAGCCGCAGCTCGTGAAGTTGTTGGTCGTGCCGTAACCACACTTTTCTTCACCGGCACTTTTAATGGCGTGGGCGCAGGCGCTAGTGGCTGCGAGTCGATTAATAATTCGACTTCCACGTCCATATCCTCGTCACCGTCATCTGCAGTATAGCCCCTAGGCATTGCAGCAATTTAATTTGCACAATTTAATTGCAAAAACACCGATTTAAATAGATTTAAATTACAACTTTTTTCTGTTCGTATGTCTACAAAGAACACACATTAGTGATCTCCGCCTCTTCCCATTCTCGTACATGAACAGCTGACCTGCAGCTGCATGATGAGGGGAAGAGTTTTTTTTTCTGTTCGTATGTCTATGAAGAACACACATTAATGATCTCCGCCTCTTCCCATTCTCGTACATGAACAGCTGACCTGCAGCTGCATGATGAGGGGAAGAGTACGGGGATACTCTTTATTTATTTAATACTTCACAATAGCATTTTTTATAAATATAAATAGCGCCTATGAGATAACTAAAATCTAAAAAGGACTATATTTGTCGAAACTTTTCATTAAATGATTAAATTTAAATGGCCATAAGTGCACAAAAATAACAGTGCAGCTTAATGTTACAAAATACTAATAAAAAGAGCAAATTAAAGATAATTCAAAATAACAATAAAGTGCTTGAGTAGCTTACAATAGACTAATTAGATGAGTAAGATAAAGTTTAACAATAGTAATAGATGGCATTAATTAATATAATTCAATTTTTTCATTTATAAGCATCTACAAGATGCACAGAGAAAAATAGCCCCAAGTGGCCAATTGGAATAATAGAGAAAAGTCGAGACAAAGTCTGGTCATTTTCTCCAATACGGGCTTAAGCTAAAATTAGCTTTGATCTCTATGTGATCCAAATACGACCCTATAGGCAGCAAGTGGTGATGGTGGTGGTAGTGGCCGCGGCATTGGCGCAATACCCTCGAAAACAGGTAGTCGTTGCGGCTGGTGGGCTGCTGTTTGTGCAGCTTCGTTGCGTTGCTGAGCCTCACGTCGGCGAAGGAATCGCTCCCTACTTTCAGCAATTTCGTCGGCTTCCCGTTGTAGTTGTCGCTGGGTGCGTAGAGCAATGTCATTGGCCAAATGCATGCTTACGAGACTCGTGTATCTTGCCAATGTTATCCGCTGTGGGATGAACGGGTCGTAGGCAATGTTTTTGGCCAAGTTGTTGGTATGGACCCGGAGTCGATCATAGTATTTGGCGCAGAGATTGTTGAGTATATCATCCGCAGATAAAACTTCTAGATCAGCTCTGATGCGCGCGTTCGAAACAAAGTACTGAGCACCAGAAATGGCTCTCAGAGCTTTGTTGTGTACGACTCGAATGCGGCTGAATTGCGCCTCAGATAGCAAAGCACCCCATACAGGCAGCGAGTATTGCCAAAGTGGAGCAACTAGCTGCTTGTATATGATGACTTTAGTCCTTAGAGTCAATTTACTGTCTTTATTGATGAGCCAATCTATCTTTTTAAGCCTAGCCCTAACCCTAGTAACGACCGTAGTGACATGTTGTGAGAAGCGCAGTTTCGTATCTAGAGTAACACCCAAATATGAATGAGAAGTGCCATTTTCAATGGTTTCGTTGCCAATGCGAATAGCCTGATATGGCGCTATAACTCTAAGCGTATGCATGATATGCATAGTCTTGTTTGCATTAATTGTAATGCACCACTTGCTCGCCCATTCAGCCAAACTATCCATATACGCCTGCTGCTGACTGAGCGCGACTGCTTGACGAGAGTCAGCCGAAAGAACGATGACGTCGTCAGCATAAGTGGCAATCAAAGTCCCTCGCGGGTAAGCTGGCCTCGGTATATCGCTGGTGTACACATTGTACAAGATAGGCCCGAGCAAGCTACCTTGTGGCACACCAGCGTGAATTTGCTTAATACCTGAGCGACAGCCACCGTGACACTCAACAATAAAAGTGCGATCTGTTAGATAGCAGCAGAGGATGCGGTAGAGAGCATCCGGCAATAGCATCTTGAGCTTATACTTCAAGCCTGTATGCCACACTCGATCAAAGGCTTCTTTGATATCCATGTACACAGCAGAGCAGTATTTATGGTCATCAAACGCTTTAATAATAAATTGGGTGACTCGACCCAATTGCTGTTCAGCTGAGTGCGCTTTGCGGAATCCAAACTGGTGGCTGGGAATCGCATTTACAAGAGTATCTTGCTCCAGCATACGGCTCAAAATAAGATACTCGAGTATCTTTGAGAGGCCAGACAGCAGACTTATTGGCCTGTATGATGCGACGTGTTGCGTAGGCTTGCCAGGCTTATGCACCATCTTCACCATCGCTAACTTCCAGCAAGAGGGGAAATGACCCAGTCTAAAAGAGTTATTGCATATCAAGACGAGATACAGAATAGCCTTCATCGGCAGCGCTTTAATGGTGTGATTATCAATTTGATCCAATCCAGCCGCTTTTTTGTTCTCTAGCGTGCTGATGTGACTGATGACCTCAGCCGCAGTGACTGGCCGAAATGAGACTGAAGCAGTCAAAGATGGCTGGCTAACTTGAGCCTCGATCTCGGCCAGATCACTGGGCGGCGTAGTCACGATTGGCTGAAAACGCTGCTCAAGACTCGCAGCAAATGTTTCGGCCTTCTCGGCTGTTGTCTTGCACCAGACATTTTGCGCATTAGAGCCATTGCCACTGGAGGACTTCAACAGCGGTAGATTTGGAGCAGGCTGCCGCTTGATCTCGTTGGTCAGCCGCCAGAGCTTCTGCATACTATATCTATCAGTTGGATCGATAGATCTAAATAGCTCTTCCTCATACTTCTGCCTAGCATATATGAGCTCTTTGCGTATGCGATTCGACAGCCTGTTGCAGAGCATCTTAAGCATCGGATTGCGACTTCGAGTCAGATAGCGCTTGATTTGCTTATGGGCCTCGATAAGTTGCAGAGTCTGCCTGTTTACTCGAAATCTAGTCCTCATAATCTTGCGTGGGTGCTGTGCATTCGCAAAGTTTGCAGCATCTTCAATATTTTTGACAAAAATATTGACCGCATCATCAACATCATCAGCACTGCTGATCTCAGTGTTGAGCAAGATTTTGTCATTTAGATAGCTCTGAAATTTGTTGACGTTGGCATTCAAATCAAGCAGGTGGCCTTTTGCTCTGCTGGTGACATTTTCTGTTCGTATGTCTATGAAGAACACACATTAATGATCTCCGCCTCTTCCCATTCTCGTACATGAACAGCTGACCTGCAGCTGCATGATGAGGGGAAGGGTACGGGGATAGTCTTTATTTATTTAATACTTTACAATAGCATTTTATGTAAATATAAATAGCGCCTATGAGATAATTAAAATCTAAAAAGGACAATATTTGTCGAAACTTATCATATAATGATTCAATTTAAATAGCCATAAGTGCACAAACATAACAGTGCAGCTTAATTTTACAAAATACTTATATAAGAGCAATTTAAAGATAATACAAATTAACAATAAAGTGCTTGAGTAACTGATTAACGACTAAATAGATAATTAAGATTTAAGTTTAACAATAGTAATAGATGGCATTAATTAATATAATTCAATTATTTCATTAATAAGCATCTACAAGATGCACAGAGAAAATAGCCCAAAGTGGCCAATTGGAATAATAGAGAAAAGTCGAGACAAAGTCTGGTCATTTTCTCAAATATGGGCTTAAGCTAAAATTAACTTAAATTACAAATAGTTTATGACAATTAATATAGATAATTAAATAGAAATAGTTTAACAATTCATTTTAGCAGTTTTGATTTAATTAATTTTCGTTCGATGTATCGCAAATGCAATTTGGAAAGTGACGATGCACCCCTGGCTTTGTGTCTATCGGAGTGCATAATCAAAACAAAAACAAAAAACAGCTGATTGAAAATTGCATTAAATGCAAATTTTATGCTGCTAATTGGTAAGTTTAAATATTAACAAATAATTAATTGAAATTAATTATATGAATAATTAATATTAATTAATTATCATATTTTTATATAAATGTGGCTGCTATTATACGAAATACAGACGGGCGCAATACTGTAGACAGCGGAATTGCATTAAGTGCAAGCTGACTAGCAGGTGAGTTTTGCAAAATAAAAATTAGAAATTGTAAACGTGATATTAATAAAGATGATAATTAATATTAATTGATTATTATCTTTATATAAAAAATAGCTGCTACCATACAAAGTGCAGAGGGGCGCAAAGCTGGAAATAGCCGAACTTCATTAATTGCAAGTTGACTAGCAGGTAAGTGAATTTTGCAGAAGTTAATAAAAACATTCAAAGATTATTAATGTTGATTTTTTCTTTGCAGAATACATGAAGTACAGCAAGGAGACTTAGCCATATGGGCTGCATAACCAATAGGGCGCGTATTTAAGTTAGTTTTAAGTAGGCTTAAAATGTGCATTTTAGGCGCAAGCGCCGTCGCATATGTTCGCTGCACACATATATATGTGCCGAAAATAAAATTTTTGAATTGTCAATTTGTGTTAATACTTAACTTAGATCTCTATGTGATCCAAATACGACCCTATAGGCAGCAAGTGGTGATGGTGGTGGTAGTGGCCGCGGCATTGGCGCAATACCCTCGAAAACAGGTAGTCGTTGCGGCTGGTGGGCTGCTGCTTGTGCGGCTTCGTTGCGTTGCTGGGCCTCCCGTCGGCGAAGGAATCGTTCTCTGCTTTCAGATATTTCGTCGGCTTCTCTTTGCAGTTGCCGCTGAGTGCGTAATGCAATATCGTTGGCTAAATGCGTGTTAACGAGACTCGTGTATCTAGCCAAAGTTATCCGCTGTGGGATAAACGGGTCATAGGCTATGTTTTTGGCCAGATTGTTGCTATGAGCGCGAAGTCTGTCGTAGTATTTAGCGCAGAGATTATTGAGTATCTCATCTGCAGACAAGACGTCCAGTTCAGTTCTGATGCGAGTGTTCGAGATGAAGTACTGAGCACCAGAAATGGCTCTCAGAGCTTTATTGTGAACGACTCGAATGCGGCTGAATTGCGCCTCAGATAGCAGAGCGCCCCATACAGGCAGCGAGTATTGCCAAAGTGGAGCAACTAGCTGCTTGTATATGATGACTTTAGTCCTTAGACTCAATTTACTGTCTTTATTGATGAGCCAATCTATCTTTTTAAGCCTAGCCCTAACCCTAGTAACGACCGTAGTGACATGTTGTGAGAAGCGCAGTTTCGTATCTAGAGTAACACCCAAATATGAATGAGAAGTGCCATTTTCAATGGTTTCGTTGCCAATGCGAATAGCCTGATATGGCGCTATAACTCTAAGCGTATGCATGATATGCATAGTCTTGTTTGCATTAATTGTAATGCACCACTTGCTCGCCCATTCAGCCAAACTATCCATATACGCCTGCTGCTGACTGAGCGCGACTGCTTGACGAGAGTCATGCCGAAAGAACGATGACGTCGTCAGCATAAGTGGCAATCAAAGTCCCTCGCGGATAAGCTGGCCTCGGTATATCGCTGGTGTACACATTGTACAAGATAGGCCCGAGCAAGCTACCTTGTGGCACACCAGCGTGAATTTGCTTAATACCTGAGCGACAGCCACCGTGACACTCAATAATAAAAGTGCGATCTGTTAGATAGCAGCAGAGGATGCGGTAGAGAGCATCCGGCAATAGCATCTTGAGCTTATACTTCAAGCCTGTATGCCACACTCGATCAAAGGCTTCTTTGATATCCATGTACACAGCAGAGCAGTATTTATGGTCATCAAACGCTTTAATAATAAATTGGGTGACTCGACCCAATTGCTGTTCAGCTGAGTGCGCCTTGCGGAATCCAAACTGGTGGCTGGGAATCGCATTTACAAGAGTATCTTGCTCCAGCATACGGCTCAAAATAAGATACTCGAGTATCTTTGAGAGGCCAGACAGCAGACTTATTGGCCTGTATGATGCGACGTGTTGCGTAGGCTTGCCAGGCTTTTTTCTGTTCGTATGTCTATGAAGAACACACATTAATGATCTCCGCTTCTTCCCATCTCATACATGATCAGCTGACCAGCAGCTGCATGGCGAGGGGAAGATAGTACGGAGATACTTTTTATTCAATTGATACTTCACAATAGCATTTCTTATGAATATAAATAGCGCCTATGAGATAATTAAAATCTATAAAGGACAATATTAGTCAAAACTTATCATAGAATGATTCAATTTAAATAGCCAAAAGTGCACAAAAATAACAGTGCAGCTTAATGTTACAAAATACTTATAAAAGAGCAATTTAAAGATAATACAAATTAACAATAAAGTGCTTGAGTAACTGATTAACGACTAAATAGATAAGTAAGATTTAAGTTTAACAATAGTAATAGATGGCATTAATTAATATAATTCAATTTTTTCATTATAAGCATCTACAAGATGCACAGAGAAAAATAGCCCCAAGTGGCCAATTGGAATAATAGAGAAAAGTCGAGACAAAGTCTGGTCATTTTCTCCAATACGGGCTTAAGCTAAAATTAGCTTTGATCTCTATGTGATCCAAATACGACCCTATAGGCAGCAAGTGGTGATGGTGGTGGTAGTGGCCGCGGCATTGGCGCAATACCCTCGAAAACAGGTAGTCGTTGCGGCTGGTGGGCTGCTGTTTGTGCAGCTTCGTTGCGTTGCTGAGCCTCACGTCGGCGAAGGAATCGCTCCCTACTTTCAGCAATTTCGTCGGCTTCCCGTTGTAGTTGTCGCTGGGTGCGTAGAGCAATGTCATTGGCCAAATGCATGCTTACGAGACTCGTGTATCTTGCCAATGTTATCCGCTGTGGGATGAACGGGTCGTAGGCAATGTTTTTGGCCAAGTTGTTGGTATGGACCCGGAGTCGATCATAGTATTTGGCGCAGAGATTGTTGAATATATCATCCGCAGATGAAACTTCCAAATCAGCTCTGATGCGCGCGTTCGAAACAAAGTACTGAGCACCAGAAATGGCTCTCAGAGCTTTGTTGTGTACGACTCGAATGCGGTTGAATTGCGCCTCAGATAGCAGAGCGCCCCATACAGGCAGCGAGTATTGCCAAAGTGGAGCAACTAGCTGCCTATAAATAATGACTTTTGTTCTAAGCGTCAATTTGCTATCCTTGTTAATGAGCCAATCTATCTTTTTAAGCCTAGCCCTGACCCTAGTAACGACCGTAGTGACATGTTGTGAAAAGCGTAGTTTTGTGTCTAGAGTAACGCCCAAATACGAATGTGAGGTGCCATTTTCAATAGTTTCGTTGCCAATGCGAATAGCCTGATATGGCGCTATAACTCTAAGCGTATGCATGATATGCATAGTCTTGTTTGCATTAATTGTAATGCACCACTTGCTCGCCCATTCGGCCAAACTATCCATATAAGCTTGCTGCTGACTGAGCGCATCTGCTTGGCGAGAGTCTGCCGATAGAACAATGACGTCATCAGCATAAGTAGCAATCAAAATCCCACGTAGACGAGTTGGCCTTGGTATGTCGCTGGTGTATATATTATACAAGATTGGCCCGAGCAAGCTACCTTGTGGCACACCGGCGTGAATTTGCTTGATTCCTGAGCGGCAGCCACCGTGACACTCAACAATAAAAGTGCGATCTGCTAAATAGCAGCAGAGGATGCGATAGAGAGCGTCCGGCAAGAGCATCTTGAGCTTGTATTTCAAGCCTGGATGCCACACTCGATCGAAAGCTTCTTTTATGTCCATATAGACGGCAGAGCAGTATTTATGGTCATCAAACGCTTTAATAATAAATTGAGTAACTCGACCCAATTGCTGCTCAGCTGAATGCGCCTTGCGGAATCCAAACTGATGGCTGGGAATCGCGTTTACAAGAGTATCTTGCTCCAGCATACGGCTCAATATAAGATACTCGAGTATCTTAGAGAGGCCAGATAGCAGACTTATTGGCCTGTATGATGCGACGTGTTGCGTAGGCTTGCCAGGCTTATGCACCATCTTCACCATCGCTAACTTCCAGCAAGAGGGGAAATGACCCAGTCTAAAAGAGTTATTGCATATCAAGACGAGATACAGAATAGCCTTCATCGGCAGCGCTTTGAATGGTGTGATTAGTCAATTTGGTCCAATCCAGCCGCTTTTTTGTTCTCTAGCGTGCTGATGTGACTGATGACCTCAGCCGCAGTGACTGGCCGAAATGAGACTGAAGCAGTCAAAGATGGCTGGCTAACTTGAGCCTCGATCTCGGCCAGATCACTGGGCGGCGTAGTCACGATTGGCTGAAAACGCTGCTCAAGACTCGCAGCAAATGTTTCGGCCTTCTCGGCTGTTGTCTTGCACCAGACATTTTGCGCATTAGAGCCATTGCCACTGGAGGACTTCAACAGCGGTAGATTTGGAGCAGGCTGCCGCTTGATCTCGTTGGTCAGCCGCCAGAGCTTCTGCATACTATATCTATCAGTTGGATCGATAGATCTAAATAGCTCTTCCTCATACTTCTGCCTAGCATATATGAGCTCTTTGCGTATGCGATTCGACAGCCTGTTGCAGAGCATCTTAAGCATCGGATTGCGATTTCGAGCGAGATAGCGCTTGACTTGCTTATGGGCTTCGATAAGTTGCAGAGTCTGTCTATCTACACGAAATCTAGTCCTCGTTATCTTGCGTGGGTTCTGTGCATTCGCATAGTTTGCAGCATCTTCAATATTTTTGACAAAAATATTGACCGCATCATCAACATCATCAGCACTGCTGATCTCAGTGTTGAGCAAGATTTTTTCATTTAGATAGCTCTGAAATTTGTTGACGTTGGCATTCAAATCAAGCAGGTGGCCTTTTGCTCTGCTGGTGACAGGCTTCTCAACCAGCTGAACTTGCAGCGGGAGATGATCAGAGCTGAGCTCGAAAGAGTCAGTGATGGTCAGCAAATCTCGCCTGATGCCTTTAAATAGCGCAAAGTCAATGGCAGACGGAGTTTGGCGCGAATTAAACGGAAAATGGGTGGGCGACCCAGTTGCCAGAATGTTGCAATTCACTTGTAGAATACTATTGACTAGCATTCGGCCACGGAGACAAGATCTGGCGTTGCCCCACCACTGACTTTTCGCATTCCAGTCACCACCGACTATAAAAGTGTCACCCAGAGAAGATAGCAGGTTGTTGAAATCTTGCCCAGACCAGATGACTTGCGGCGGGCAGTAGATTGAGACAATATTAATGTGACGGCCATTTTGCAGGCTGACTGAAACTTCGACAGATTGATGCGAGTCGTTAGATGTAAAGCGCATAGCATAATGACATATATGTTGTTTAATTATAAAGGCTGCACCTCCTCTGCGCCTGTTTGAGGGGTGATTTGCTAAATAAACAATATAGCCATTAATAGCAATGCTATCGCTATCAGTCAGATGCGTCTCAGACACTAGCATTATGTCTATATCGTGCTTGACGAGATATAGATTGAGCTCATTAAGCTTTTTCTTGACACCGGCAGCATTCCAAAAAGATATCTTGATGTTGTTGACACGTTGAGATACAGCATGCTGCAGTGCAGCGCTGCGTCTACTGGCATTTGGGGAAGTGGATACATTACTAGACATTTAAGCGCTCATTGGGACCAACTTGGGCCATCAAGGCAGGCAAGTGAGGTGGTCATCATCTCAATGAGTTTGTCTAATTTAGCCTCTAATCTAGAGCTAACTTGCACTGGCATGCTTGGCACATTCGCATTCATTGGCTGCTCGAAACGTTGAAAATGAACACCCCCACTAACAGGATGCGCACCCCCATCTATTGGTTGCGGATGCCTACGGCGCGTACTCAGACTACGGCTACGTTTTGGCTGCGGCGGCCGCTGCGCGCTTGCCTGCCTAGGCAAACGGACTTGTTGCTGCTGCTGTTGTTGTTGCTGGCTAACTTTGGTGGCTTTTTGCCTAGACTGACGCTGTTTGCTGCTAATAGCTGCCGGTCCGACAGGCTGAGCAAATTGAAGGCCAGCCCGAAGAGCAGCCGAATAACTGGGCCCTGCACTAACAGTTTGCGGTCGTGACTGAGGGGGGGCTTGCTGTAAAAGATTTGGCATATTAGACATGTTTGGCATATTTGCTCGACTTGCTCTGAGCAGCAGTAGTGGCAGCTGGCTTGGCTAAGTTGCTAATGACTTTAGCTAGTTGCGTGGCACTTTCATTTTCGCGCTTCTTGCACGCTTCTTTATAAGAAGGGCAGCCTTTGTAGCTCGCGGCATGTGGGCCGGAGCAATTGGCACACTTTGCTGGAGTTTGGTCGCCTTTTTGCTTGCCACAGTCCGTGGAAGCATGATTGGCGCCGCACTTGACGCAGGCAAAGGGGCGACGGCAATAATTCTTTGTGTGCCCGAATTTTTGGCACCTATGGCATTGAGCAATTTCATTAGTTTTATACGGCCGCTCAATTTTGACACGCTGGTTGCCAATGGCCGTGATTTGCAGCAATTCTGCGTTGTTTGCGCTGACGGCCAACTCAACCTCAAAGAGATCGAGAGGCTCTTTTGTAAATCGAGACTTAATGCCTCTTAAAAAGCGGACTTCGTGCCCTAACTTGGCCAACTGCTCACGAATATAGTGATCCGGAGTGGAGAAATGCAAGTGCCGAATAATGGCTCTATAGCCGCGCTCGCACTTTAATTGAAAAGTGTAATTTTCAATTGCATTAGCATCGAGGTACTTTACCAATTTGCGGTGCGTGGCGACGTCCTTGCACTGGACACGAATGCCGTGGTTAGCAGCAGGCTTGGTGGAGTAATTGTCCTGTCCAATAGCGTCATCCAGGCGTATTAGCAGAGGCATAATATCCGTCACGTTGGCAAGAAATAGCGGCGCTGGCTTCGCGTTGAGTTGCGCATGGCTGGCTCCAGTTGTAGTGGCGGCGGCAGCAGCAGTAACGGCGGCAGCACTAATAGCAGCTGCAGCGGCAGCATTAGGTGGCATAGCTTGCACTTTTGCAGCTGTGCGAGCTTTATTAACGAGGCCAGTAGCCTCTCGCTGCGTGTCCTCAGTCCTGGTGGTCCGTATTAAGTCGTCAATTTGCTGGCAGTCCTCGTCACTGCCATCCAGATCAACTGCGCCCAGCTGCGCAGTCTTCTTCTTGGGGCTGTCGCCTTTCTCAGCAGTCCTCTTTGCTGCTCTCTCACTAGAGAGCGGCTTTGTAGCACTTTGAATTGCATTTTTTGCAGCAAGATATTCGGCGACCATAGATTCCGCAGAAGTGGATGGTTTTGCCTTTAATTGCTGAGCCGCAGCTCGAGAAGTTGTTGGTCGTGCCGTAACCACACTTTTCTTCACCGGCACTTTTAATGGCGTGGGCGCAGGCGCTAGTGGCTGCGAGTCGATTAATAATTCGACTTCCACGTCCATATCCTCGTCACCGTCATCTGCAGTATAGCCCCTAGGCATTGCAGCAATTTAATTTGCAAAATTTAGTTGCAAAAAACCCGATTTAAATAGATTTAATTTTTTTTTTTTCTGTTCGTATGTCTATGAAGAACACACATTAATGATCTCCGCTTCTTCCCATCTCATACATGATCAGCTGACCAGCAGCTGCATGGCGAGGGGAAGATAGTACGGAGATACTTTTTATTTCAATTGATACTTCACAATAGCATTTCTTATGAATATAAATAGCGCCTATGAGATAATTAAAATCTATAAAGGACTATATTAGTCGAAACTTATCATAGAATGATTCAATTCAAATAGCCATAAGTGCACAAAAATAACAGTGCAGCTTAATGTTACAAAATACTTATAAAAGAGCAATTAAAGATAATACAAATTAACAATAAAGTGCTTGAGTAGCTTAATTAACGACTAATAGATAAGTAAGATTAAGTTTAACAATAGTAATAGATGGCATTAATTAATATAATTCAATTTTTTCATTATAAGCATCTACAAGATGCACAGAGAAAAATAGCCCCAAGTGGCCAATTGGAATAATAGAGAAAAGTCGAGACAAAGTCTGGTCATTTTCTCCAATACGGGCTTAAGCTAAAATTAGCTTTGATCTCTATGTGATCCAAATACGACCCTATAGGCAGCAAGTGGTGATGGTGGTGGTAGTGGCCGCGGCATTGGCGCAATACCCTCGAAAACAGGTAGTCGTTGCGGCTGGTGGGCTGCTGTTTGTGCAGCTTCGTTGCGTTGCTGAGCCTCACGTCGGCGAAGGAATCGCTCCCTACTTTCAGCAATTTCGTCGGCTTCCCGTTGTAGTTGTCGCTGGGTGCGTAGAGCAATGTCATTGGCCAAATGCATGCTTACGAGACTCGTGTATCTTGCCAATGTTATCCGCTGTGGGATGAACGGGTCGTAGGCAATGTTTTTGGCCAAGTTGTTGGTATGGACCCGGAGTCGATCATAGTATTTGGCGCAGAGATTGTTGAGTATATCATCCGCAGATAAAACTTCTAGATCAGCTCTGATGCGCGCGTTCGAAACAAAGTACTGAGCACCAGAAATGGCTCTCAGAGCTTTGTTGTGTACGACTCGAATGCGGCTGAATTGCGCCTCAGATAGCAAAGCACCCCATACAGGCAGCGAGTATTGCCAAAGTGGAGCAACTAGCTGCTTGTATATGATGACTTTAGTCCTTAGAGTCAATTTACTGTCTTTATTGATGAGCCAATCTATCTTTTTAAGCCTAGCCCTGACCCTAGTAACGACCGTAGTGACATGTTGTGAGAATCGTAGTTTTGTGTCTAGAGTAACGCCCAAATACGAATGTGAGGTGCCATTTTCAATAGTTTCGTTGCCAATACGAATAGCCTGATATGGCGCTATAACTCGAAGCGTATGCATGATATGCATAGTCTTGTTTGCATTAATTGTAATGCACCACTTGCTCGCCCATTCAGCCAATCTATCCATATAAGCTTGCTGCTGACTGAGCGCATCTGCTTGACGAAAGTCTGCCGAAAGAACGATGACGTCGTCAGCATAAGTGGCAATCAAGATCCCACGTAGGCGAAGTTGGCCTTGGTATATCGCTGGTGTATATATTATACAAGATAGGCCCGAGCAAGCTACCTTGTGGCACACCAGCGTGAATTTGCTTAATACCTGAGCGACAGCCACCGTGACACTCAACAATAAACGTGCGATCATGCTAGATAGCAGCAGAGGATGCGGTAGAGAGCATCCGGCAATAGCATCTTGAGCTTATACTTCAAGCCTGTATGCCACACTCGATCAAAGGCTTCTTGATATCCATGTACACAGCAGAGCAGTATTTGCTGGTCATCAAACGCTTTAATAATAAATTGGGTGACTCGACCCAATTGCTGTTCAGCTGAATGCGCCTTGCGGAATCCAAATTGATGGATTGGGAATCGCATTTACAAGAGTATCTTGCTCCAGCATACGGCTCAAAATAAGATACTCGAGTATCTTTGAGAGGCCAGACAGCAGACTTATTGGCCTGTATGATGCGACGTGTTGCGTAGGCTTGCCAGGCTTATGCACCATCTTCACCATCGCTAACTTCCAGCAAGAGGGGAAATGACCCAGTCTAAAAGAGTTATTGCATATCAAGACGAGATACAGAATAGCCTTCATCGGCAGCGCTTTAATGGTGTGATTATCAATTTGATCCAATCCAGCCGCTTTTTTGTTCTCTAGCGTGCTGATGTGACTGATGACCTCAGCCGCAGTGACTGGCCGAAATGAGACTGAAGCAGTCAAAGATGGCTGGCTAACTTGAGCCTCGATCTCGGCCAGATCACTGGGCGGCGTAGTCACGATTGGCTGAAAACGCTGCTCAAGACTTGCAGCAAATGTTTCGGCCTTCTCGGCTGTTGTCTTGCACCAGACATTTTGCGCATTAGAGCCATTGCCACTGGAGGACTTCAACAGCGGTAGATTTGGAGCAGGCTGCCGCTTGATCTCGTTGGTCAGCCGCCAGAGCTTCTGCATACTATATCTATCAGTTGGATCGATAGATCTAAATAGCTCTTCCTCATACTTCTGCCTAGCATATATGAGCTCTTTGCGTATGCGATTCGACTAGCCTGTTGCAGAGCATCTTAAGCATCGGATTGCGACTTCGAGTCAGATAGCGCTTGACTTGCTTATGGGCCTCGATAAGTTGCAGAGTCTGTCTATTTACGCGATATCTAGTCCTCTTTATCGTGCGTGGGTTCTGTGCATTCGCATAGTTTGCAGCATCTTCAATGTTTTTTACAAAAATATTGACCGCATCATCAATATCGTCAGCACTGTTGATCTCAGTGTTGAGCAAGATTTTGTCAGTTTAGATAGCTCTGAAATTTGTTGATGTTAGCGTTCAGATCAAGTAGATGGCCTTTTGCTCTGCTGGTGACAGGCTTCTCAACCAGCTGAACTTGCAGCGGGAGATGATCAGAGCTGAGCTCGAAAGAGTCAGTGATGGTCAGCAAATCTCGCCTGATACCTTTAAATAGCGCAAAGTCAATGGCAGACGGAGTTTGGCGCGAATTAAACGGAAAATGGGTGGGCGACCCAGTTGCCAGAATGTTGCAATTCACTTGTAGAATACTATTGACTAGCATTCGGCCACGGAGACAAGATCTGGCGTTGCCCCACCACTGACTTTTCGCATTCCAGTCACCACCGACTATAAAAGTGTCACCCAGAGAAGATAGCAGGTTGTTGAAATCTTGCCCAGACCAGATGACTTGAGGCGGGCAGTAGATTGAGACAATATTGATATGACGGCCATTTTGCAGGCTGACTGAAACTTCGACAGATTGATGCGAGTCGTTAGATGTAAAGCGCATAGCATAATGACATATATGTTGTTTAATTATAAAGGCTGCACCTCCTCTGCGCCTGTTTGAGGGGTGATTTGCTAAATAAACAATATAGCCATTAATAGCAATGCTATCGCTATCAGTCAGATGCGTCTCAGACACTAGCATTATGTCTATATCGTGCTTGACGAGATATAGATTGAGCTCATTAAGCTTTTTCTTGACACCGGCAGCATTCCAAAAAGATATGTTCATGTTGTTGACACGTTGAGATACAGCAGGCTGCAGTGCAGCGCTGCGTCTACTGGCATTTGGGGAAGTGGATACATTGTTAGACATTTAAGCGCTCATTGGGACCAAATTGGGCCAACAGGCAGGCCGTGAGGGTGGTCATCATCTCAATGAGTTTGTCTATTTAGCCTCTAATCTAAGCTAACTTGCACTGGCATACTTGGCACATTCGCATTCATTGGCTGCTCGAAACGTTGAAAATGAACACCCCCACTAACAGGATGCGCACCCCCATCTATTGGTTGCGGATGCCTACGGCGCGTACTCAGACTACGGCTACGTTTTGGCTGCGGCGGCCGCTGCGCGCTTGCCTGCCTAGGCAAACGAACTTGTTGCTGTTGTTGTTGTTGCTGCTGTTGTTGTTGTTGCTGGCTAACTTTGGTGGCTTTTTGCCTAGACTGACGCTGTTTGCTGCTAATAGCTGCCGGTCCGACAGGCTGAGCAAATTGAAGGCCAGCCCGAAGAGCAGCCGAATAACTGGGCCCTGCACTAACAGTTTGCGGTCGTGACTGAGGGGGGGCTTGCTGTAAAAGATTTGGCATATTAGACATGTTTGGCATATTTGCTCGACTGCTCTGAGCAGCAGTAGTGGCAGCTGGCTTGGCTAAGTTGCTAATGACTTTAGCTAGTTGCGTGGCACTTTCATTTTCGCGCTTCTTGCACGCTTCTTTATAAGAAGGGCAGCCTTTGTAGCTCGCGGCATGTGGGCCGGAGCAATTGGCACACTTTGCTGGAGTTTGGTCGCCTTTTTGCTTGCCACAGTCCGTGGAAGCATGATTGGCGCCGCACTTGACGCAGGCAAAGGGGCGACGGCAATAATTTTTGTGTGCCCGAAATTTCTGGCACCTATGGCATTGAGCAATTTCGCTGGATTTTATACGGCCGCTCAATTTTGACAGCGCTGATTGCCAATGGCAGTAATTTGCAGCAATTCTGCGTTGTTTGCGCTGACGGCCAACTCAACCTCAAAGAGGTCAAGCGGCTCTTTAGAGAAGCGTGATTTAATGCCTCTTAAGAAGCGAACTTCGTGCCCTAATTTGGCCAACTGCTCACGGATATAGTGATCCGGAGTGGAGAAGTGCAGATGCCGAATAACAGCTCTATAGCCGCGCTCGCATTTAATTGAAATGTGTAATTTTCAATTGAATTTAGCAGTCGAGGATATCTTACCAACTTGCGGTGCGTGGCGACGTCCTTGCACTGGACACGAATGCCGTGGTTAGCAGCAGGCTTGGTGGAGTAATTGTCCTGGCCAATAGCGTCATCCAGGCGTAATTAGCAGAGGCATAATATCCGTCACGTTGGCGATAAATAGCGGCGCTGGCTTTGCACTCGGTTGCGCATGGCTGGCTCCAGTTGTAGTGGCGGCGGCAGCAGCAGTAACGGCGGCAGCACTAATAGCAGCTGCAGTGGCAGCATTAGGTGGCATAACTTGCACTTTTGCGGCTGTGCAAACTTTATTGGCGAGGCAAGTTGCCTCTCGCTGCGTGTCCTCAGTCCTGGTGGTCCGTATTAAGTCGTCAATTTGCAGGCAGTCTTCGTCACTGCCATCCAGATCAACTGCGCCCAGCTGCGCAGTCTTCTTCTTGGGGCTGTCGCCTTTCTCCGCAGTCCTCTTTGCTGCTCTTTCACTAGAGAGCGGCTTTGTAGCACTTTGCATTGCTTTTTCTGTTCGTATGTCTAAAAAGAACACACATTAGTGATCTCCGCCTCTTCCCATTCTCGTACATGAACAGCTGACCTGCAGCTGCATGATGAGGGGAAGAGTACGGGGATACTCTTTATTTATTTAATACTTCACAATAGCATTTTTATATAAATATAAATAGCGCCTATGAGATAATTAAAATCTAAAAAGGACTATATTTGTCGAAACTTTTCATTAAATGATTAAATTTAAATGGCCATAAGTGCACAAAAATAACAGTGCAGCTTAATGTTACAAAATACTAATAAAAAGAGCAAATTAAAGATAATTCAAAATAACAATAAAGTGCTTGAGTAGCTTACAATAGACTAATTAGATGAGTAAGATAAAGTTTAACAATAGTAATAGATAGCATTAATTAATATAATTCAATTTTTTCATTTATAAGCATCTACAAGATGCACAGAGAAAAATAGCCCCAAGTGGCCAATTGGAATAATAGAGAAAAGTCGAGACAAAGTCTGGTCATTTTCTCCAATACGGGCTTAAGCTAAAATTAGCTTTGATCTCTATGTGATCCAAATACGACCCTATAGGCAGCAAGTGGTGATGGTGGTGGTAGTGGCCGCGGCATTGGCGCAATACCCTCGAAAACAGGTAGTCGTTGCGGCTGGTGGGCTGCTGTTTGTGCAGCTTCGTTGCGTTGCTGAGCCTCACGTCGGCGAAGGAATCGCTCCCTACTTTCAGCAATTTCGTCGGCTTCCCGTTGTAGTTGTCGCTGGGTGCGTAGAGCAATGTCATTGGCCAAATGCATGCTTACGAGACTCGTGTATCTTGCCAATGTTATCCGCTGTGGGATGAACGGGTCGTAGGCAATGTTTTTGGCCAAGTTGTTGGTATGGACCCGGAGTCGATCATAGTATTTGGCGCAGAGATTGTTGAATATATCATCCGCAGATAAAACTTCCTAGATCAGCTCTGATGCGCGCGTTCGAAACAAAGTACTGAGCACCAGAAATGGCTCTCAGAGCTTTGTTGTGTACGACTCGAATGCGGCTGAATTGCGCCTCAGATAGCAGAGCACCCCATACAGGCAGCGAGTATTGCCAAAGTGGAGCAACTAGCTGCCTTATAATAATGACTTTAGTCCTTAAGCGTCAATTTGCTATCTTTGTTAATGAGCCAATCTATCTTTTTAAGCCTAGCCCTGACCCTAGTAACGACCGTAGTGACATGTTGTGAGAATCGTAGTTTTGTGTCTAGAGTAACGCCCAAATACGAATGTGAGGTGCCATTTTCAATAGTTTCGTTGCCAATACGAATAGCCTGATATGGCGCTATAACTCGAAGCGTATGCATGATATGCATAGTCTTGCTTGCATTAATTGTAATGCACCACTTGCTCGCCCATTCAGCCAATCTATCCATATAAGCTTGCTGCTGATTAAGCGCATCTGCTTGACGAAAGTCTGCCGAAAGAACGATGACGTCGTCAGCATAAGTGGCAATCAAAGTCCCTCGCGGATAAGCTGGCCTCGGTATATCGCTGGTGTACACATTGTACAAGATAGGCCCGAGCAAGCTACCTTGTGGCACACCAGCGTGAATTTGCTTAATACCTGAGCGACAGCCACCGTGACACTCAACAATAAAGTGCGATCTGCTAGATAGCAGCAGAGGATGCGGTAGAGAGCATCCGGCAATAGCATCTTGAGCTTATACTTCAAGCCTGTATGCCACACTCGATCAAAGGCTTCTTTGATATCCATGTACACAGCAGAGCAGTATTTGTGGTCATCAAACGCTTTAATAATAAATTGGGTGACTCGACCCAATTGCTGTTCAGCTGAGTGCGCTTTGCGGAATCCAAACTGGTGGCTGGGAATCGCATTTACAAGAGTATCTTGCTCCAGCATACGGCTCAAAATAAGATACTCGAGTATCTTTGAGAGGCCAGACAGCAGACTTATTGGCCTGTATGATGCGACGTGTTGCGTAGGCTTGCCAGGCTTATGCACCATCTTCACCATCGCTAACTTCCAGCAAGAGGGGAAATGACCCAGTCTAAAAGAGTTATTGCATATCAAGACGAGATACAGAATAGCCTTCATCGGCAGCGCTTTAATGGTGTGATTATCAATTTGATCCAATCCAGCCGCTTTTTTGTTCTCTAGCGTGCTGATGTGACTGATGACCTCAGCCGCAGTGACTGGCCGAAATGAGACTGAAGCAGTCAAAGATGGCTGGCTAACTTGAGCCTCGATCTCGGCCAGATCACTGGGCGGCGTAGTCACGATTGGCTGAAAACGCTGCTCAAGACTCGCAGCAAATGTTTCGGCCTTCTCGGCTGTTGTCTTGCACCAGACATTTTGCGCATTAGAGCCATTGCCACTGGAGGACTTCAACAGCGGTAGATTTGGAGCAGGCTGCCGCTTGATCTCGTTGGTCAGCCGCCAGAGCTTCTGCATACTATATCTATCAGTTGGATCGATAGATCTAAATAGCTCTTCCTCATACTTCTGCCTAGCATATATGAGCTCTTTGCGTATGCGATTCGACAGCCTGTTGCAGAGCATCTTAAGCATCGGATTGCGATTTCGAGCGAGATAGCGCTTGACTTGCTTATGGGCTTCGATAAGTTGCAGAGTCTGTCTATCTACACGAAATCTAGTCCTCGTTATCTTGCGTGGGTTCTGTGCATTCGCATAGTTTGCAGCATCTTCAATATTTTTGACAAAAATATTGACCGCATCATCAACATCATCAGCACTGCTGATCTCAGTGTTGAGCAAGATTTTTCATTTAGATAGCTCTGAAATTTGTTGACGTTGGCATTCAAATCAAGCAGGTGGCCTTTTGCTCTGCTGGTGACAGGCTTCTCAACCAGCTGAACTTGCAGCGGGAGATGATCAGAGCTGAGCTCGAAAGAGTCAGTGATGGTCAGCAAATCTCGCCTGATGCCTTTAAATAGCGCAAAGTCAATGGCAGACGGAGTTTGGCGCGAATTAAACGGAAAATGGGTGGGCGACCCAGTTGCCAGAATGTTGCAATTCACTTGTAGAATACTATTGACTAGCATTCGGCCACGGAGACAAGATCTGGCGTTGCCCCACCACTGACTTTTCGCATTCCAGTCACCACCGACTATAAAAGTGTCACCCAGAGAAGATAGCAGGTTGTTGAAATCTTGCCCAGACCAGATGACTTGCGGCGGGCAGTAGATTGAGACAATATTAATGTGACGGCCATTTTGCAGGCTGACTGAAACTTCGACAGATTGATGCGAGTCGTTAGATGTAAAGCGCATAGCATAATGACATATATGTTGTTTAATTATAAAGGCTGCACCTCCTCTGCGCCTGTTTGAGGGGTGATTTGCTAAATAAACAATATAGCCATTAATAGCAATGCTATCGCTATCAGTCAGATGCGTCTCAGACACTAGCATTATGTCTATATCGTGCTTGACGAGATATAGATTGAGCTCATTAAGCTTTTTCTTGACACCGGCAGCATTCCAAAAAGATATGTTCATGTTGTTGACACGTTGAGATACAGCAGGCTGCAGTGCAGCGCTGCGTCTACTGGCATTTGGGGAAGTGGATACATTGTTAGACATTTAAGCGCTCATTGGGACCAAATTGGGCCAACAGGCAGGCCGTGAGGGTGGTCATCATCTCAATGAGTTTGTCTATTTTAGCCTCTAATCTAAAGCTAACTTGCACTGGCATACTTGGCACATTCGCATTCATTGGCTGCTCGAAACGTTGAAAATGAACACCCCCACTAACAGGATGCGCACCCCCATCTATTGGTTGCGGATGCCTACGGCGCGTACTCAGACTACGGCTACGTTTTGGCTGCGGCGGCCGCTGCGCGCTTGCCTGCCTAGGCAAACGAACTTGTTGCTGTTGTTGTTGTTGCTGCTGTTGTTGTTGTTGCTGGCTAACTTTGGTGGCTTTTTGCCTAGACTGACGCTGTTTGCTGCTAATAGCTGCCGGTCCGACAGGCTGAGCAAATTGAAGGCCCGCCCGAAGAGCAGCCGAATAACTGGGCCCTGCACTAACAGTTTGCGGTCGTGACTGAGGGGGGGCTTGCTGTAAAAGATTTGGCATATTAGACAATGTTTGGCATATTTGCTCGACTGCTCTGAGCAGCAGTAGTGGCAGCTGGCTTGGCTAAATTGCTAATGACTTTAGCTAGTTGCGTGGCACTTTCATTTTCGCGCTTCTTGCACGCTTCTTTATAAGAAGGGCAGCCTTTGTAGCTCGCGGCATGTGGGCCGGAGCAATTGGCACACTTTGCTGGAGTTTGGTCGCCTTTTTGCTTGCCACAGTCCGTGGAAGCATGATTGGCGCCGCACTTGACGCAGGCGAAGGGGCGACGGCAATAATTTTTGTGTGCCCGAAATTTCTGGCACCTATGGCATTGAGCAATTTCGCTTGATTTGTACGGCCGCTCAATTTTGACACGCTGATTGCCAATGGCAGTAATTTGCAGCAATTCTGCGTTGTTTGCGCTGACGGCCAACTCAACCTCAAAGAGGTCAAGCGGCTCTTTAGAGAAGCGTGATTTAATGCCTCTTAAGAAGCGAACTTCGTGCCCTAATTTGGCCAACTGCTCACGGATATAGTGATCCGGAGTGGAGAAATGCAGATGCCGAATAACAGCTCTATAGCCGCGCTCGCATTTCAATTGAAATGTGTAATTTTCAATTGAATTTGCGTCGAGATATCTTACCAACTTGCGGTGCGTGGCGACGTCCTTGCACTGGACACGAATGCCGTGGTTAGCAGCAGGCTTGGTGGAGTAATTGTCCTGGCCAATAGCGTCATCCAGGCGTAATAGCAGAGGCATAATATCCGTCACGTTGGCGATAAATAGCGGCGCTGGCTTTGCACTCGGTTGCGCATGGCTGGCTCCAGTTGTAGTGGCGGCGGCAGCAGCAGTAACGGCGGCAGCACTAATAGCAGCTGCAGCGGCAGCATTAGGTGGCATAACTTGCACTTTTGCGGCTGTGCAAACTTTATTGGCGAGGCAAGTTGCCTCTCGATGCGTGTCCTCAGTCCTGGCGGTCCGTATATAGTCGTCAATTTGCTGGCAGTCCTCGTCACTGCCATCCAGATCAACTGCGCCCAGCTGCGCAGTCTTCTTCTTGGGGCTGTCGCCTTTCTCAGCAGTCCTCTTTGCTGCTCTCTCACTAGAGAGCGGCTTTGTAGCACTTTGCATTGCATTTTTTGCAGCAATATATTCAGCGACCATTGATTCCGCAGAAGTGGAAGGTTTTGCCTTTAATTGCTGAGCCGCAGCTCGAGAAGTTGTTGGTCGTGCCGTAACCACACTTTTCTTACCGGCACTTTTAATGGCGTGGGCGCAGGCGCTAGTGGCTGCGAGTCGATTAATAATTCGACTTCCACGTCCATATCCTCGTCACCGTCATCTGCAGTATAGCCCCTAGGCATTGCAGCAATTTAATTTGCAAAATTTAATTGCAAAAACACCGATTTAAATAGATTTAAATTACAACTTTTTTTTTTTTCTGTTCGTATGTCTAAAAAGAACACACATTAGTGATCTCCGCCTCTTCCCATTCTCGTACATGAACAGCTGACCTGCAGCTGCATGATGAGGGGAAGAGCACGGGGATACTCTTTATTTATTTAATACTTCACAATAGCATTTTTATATAAATATAAATAGCGCCTATGATATAATTAAAATCTAAAAAGGACTATATTTGTCGAAACTTTTCATTAAATGAATAAATTTAAATGGCCATAAGTGCACAAAAATAACAGTGCAGCTTAATGTTACAAAATACTAATAAAAAGAGCAAATTAAAGATAATTCAAAATAACAATAAAGTGCTTGAGTAGCTTACAATAGACTAATTAGATGAGTAAGATATAAGTTTAACAATAGTAATAGATGGCATTAATTAATATAATTCAATTTTTTCATTTATAAGCATCTACAAGATGCACAGAGAAAAATAGCCCCAAGTGGCCAATTGGAATAATAGAGAAAAGTCGAGACAAAGTCTGGTCATTTTCTCCAATACGGGCTTAAGCTAAAATTAGCTTTGATCTCTATGTGATCCAAATACGACCCTATAGGCAGCAAGTGGTGATGGTGGTGGTAGTGGCCGCGGCATTGGCGCAATACCCTCGAAAACAGGTAGTCGTTGCGGCTGGTGGGCTGCTGTTTGTGCAGCTTCGTTGCGTTGCTGAGCCTCACGTCGGCGAAGGAATCGCTCCCTACTTTCAGCAATTTCATCGGCTTCCCGTTGTAGTTGTCGCTGGGTGCGTAGAGCAATGTCATTGGCCAAATGCATGCTTACGAGACTCGTGTATCTTGCCAATGTTATCCGCTGTGGGATGAACGGGTCGTAGGCAATGTTTTTGGCCAAGTTGTTGGTATGGACCCGGAGTCGATCATAGTATTTGGCGCAGAGATTGTTGAATATATCATCCGCAGATAAAACTTCTAGATCAGCTCTGATGCGCGCGTTCGAAACAAAGTACTGAGCACCAGAAATGGCTCTCAGAGCTTTGTTGTGTACGACTCGAATGCGGCTGAATTGCGCCTCAGATAGCAAAGCACCCCATACAGGCAGCGAGTATTGCCAAAGTGGAGCAACTAGCTGCTTGTATATGATGACTTTAGTCCTTAGAGTCAATTTACTGTCTTTATTGATGAGCCAATCTATCTTTTTAAGCCTAGCCCTGACCCTAGTAACGACCGTAGTGACATGTTGTGAGAAGCGTAGTTTTGTGTCTAGAGTAACGCCCAAATACGAATGTGAGGTGCCATTCTCAATAGTTTCATTTCCAATGCGAATCGCCTGATATGGCGCTATAACTCTAAGAGTATGCATGATATGCATAGTCTTGTTTGCATTAATCGTAATGCACCACTTGCTCGCCCATTCAGCCAATCTATCCATGTAAGCTTGCTGCTGATTAAGCGCATCTGCTTGACGAAAGTCTGCCGACAGAACGATGACGTCATCAGCATAAGTAGCTATAAGAATCCCATGCAGACAAGTTGGCCTTGGCATATCGCTGGTGTATATATTATACAAGATTGGCCCGAGCAAGCTACCTTGTGGCACACCAGCGTGAATCTGTTTGATACCTGAGCGACAGCCACCGTGGCACTCAACAATGAAAGTGCGATCTGCTAGATAGCAGCAGAGGATGCGATAGAGAGCATCCGGCAAGTAGCCTCTTAAGCTTATACTTCAAGCCTGTATGCCACACTCGATCAAAGGCTTCTTTGATGTCCATGTACACAGCAGAGCAGTATTTGTGGTCATCAAACGCTTTAATAATGTATTGGGTGACTCGACCCAATTGCTGTTCAGCTGAGTGCGCTTTGCGGAATCCAAACTGGTGGCTGGGAATCGCATTTACAAGAGTATCTTGCTCCAGCATACGGCTCAAAATAAGATACTCGAGTATCTTTGAGAGGCCAGACAGCAGACTTATTGGCCTGTATGATGCGACGTGTTGCGTAGGCTTGCCAGGCTTATGCACCATCTTCACCATCGCTAACTTCCAGCAAGAGGGGAAATGACCCAGTCTAAAAGAGTTATTGCATATCAAGACGAGATACAGAATAGCCTTCATCGGCAGCGCTTTAATGGTGTGATTATCAATTTGGTCCAATCCAGCCGCTTTTTTGTTCTCTAGCGTGCTGATGTGACTGATGACCTCAGCCGCAGTGACTGGCCGAAATGAGACTGAAGCAGTCAAAGATGGCTGGCTAACTTGAGCCTCGATCTCGGCCAGATCACTGGGCGGCGTAGTCACGATTGGCTGAAAACGCTGCTCAAGACTCGCAGCAAATGTTTCGGCCTTCTCGGCTGTTGTCTTGCACCAGACATTTTGCGCATTAGAGCCATTGCCACTGGAGGACTTCAACAGCGGTAGATTTGGAGCAGGCTGCCGCTTGATCTCGTTGGTCAGCCGCCAGAGCTTCTGCATACTATATCTATCAGTTGGATCGATAGATCTAAATAGCTCTTCCTCATACTTCTGCCTAGCATATATGAGCTCTTTGCGTATGCGATTCGATAGCCTGTTGCAGAGCATCTTAAGCATCGGATTGCGACTTCGAGTAAGATAGCGCTTGACTTGCTTATGGGCCTCGATTAAGTTGCAGAGTCTGTCTATTTACGCGATATCTAGTCCTCTTTATCGTGCGTGGGTGCTGTGCATTCGCATAGTTTGCAGCATCTTCAATGTTTTTTACAAAAATATTGACCGCATCATCAATATCGTCAGCACTGTTGATCTCAGTGTTGAGCAAGATTTTGTCGTTTAGATAGCTCTGAAATTTGTTGATGTTAGCGTTCAGATCAAGTAGATGGCCTTTTGCTCTGCTAGTGACAGGCTTCTCAACCAGCTGAACTTGCAGCGGGAGATGATCAGAGCTGAGCTCGAAAGAGTCAGTGATGGTCAGCAAATCTCGCCTGATACCTTTAAATAGCGCAAAGTCAATGGCAGACGGAGTTTGGCGCGAATTAAACGGAAAATGGGTGGGCGACCCAGTTGCCAGAATGTTGCAATTCACTTGTAGAATACTATTGACTAGCATTCGGCCACGGAGACAAGATCTGGCGTTGCCCCACCACTGACTTTTCGCATTCCAGTCACCACCGACTATAAAAGTGTCACCTAAGAGATAAAGCAGGTTGTTGAAATCTTGCCCAGACCAGATGACTTGAGGCGGGCAGTAGATTGAGACAATATTGATATGACGGCCATTTTGCAGGCTGACTGAAACTTCGACAGATTGATGCGAGTGGTTAGATGTAAAGCGCATAGCGTAATGACATATATGTTGTTTAATTATAAAGGCTGCACCTCCTCTGCGCCTGTTTGAGGGGTGATTTGCTAAATAAACAATATAGCCATTAATAGCAATGCTATCGCTATCAGTCAGATGTGTCTCAGACACTAGCATTATGTCTATATCGTGCTTGACGAGATATAGATTGAGCTCATTAAGCTTTTTCTTGACACCGGCAGCATTCCAAAAAGATATGTTCATGTTGTTGACACGTTGAGATACAGCAGGCTGCAGTGCAGCGCTGCAGTCTACTGGCATTTGGGGAAGTGGATACATTGTTAGACATTTAAGCGCTCATTGGGACCAAATTGGGCCAACAGGCAGGCCGTGAGGGTGGTCATCATCTCAATGAGTTTGTCTATTTTAGCCTCTAATCTAAAGCTAACTTGCACTGGCATACTTGGCACATTCGCATTCATTGGCTGCTCGAAACGTTGAAAATGAACACCCCCACTAACAGGATGCGCACCCCCATCTATTGGTTGCGGATGCCTACGGCGCGTACTCAGACTACGGCTACGTTTTGGCTGCGGCGGCCGCTGCGCGCTTGCCTGCCTAGGCAAACGAACTTGTTGCTGTTGTTGTTGTTGCTGCTGTTGTTGTTGTTGCTGGCTAACTTTGGTGGCTTTTTGCCTAGACTGACGCTGTTTGCTGCTAATAGCTGCCGGTCCGACAGGCTGAGCAAATTGAAGGCCAGCCCGAAGAGCAGCCGAATAACTGGGCCCTGCACTAACAGTTTGCGGTCGTGACTGAGGGGGGGCTTGCTGTAAAAGATTTGGCATATTAGACATGTTTGGCATATTTGCTCGACTGCTCTGAGCAGCAGTAGTGGCAGCTGGCTTGGCTAAGTTGCTAATGACTTTAGCTAGTTGCGCTGGCACTTTCATTTTCGCGCTTCTTGCACGCTTCTTTATAAGAAGGGCAGCCTTTGTAGCTCGCGGCATGTGGGCCGGAGCAATTGGCACACTTTGCTGGAGTTTGGTCGCCTTTTTGCTTGCCACAGTCCGTGGAAGCATGATTGGCGCCGCACTTGACGCAGGCGAAGGGGCGACGGCAATAATTTTTGTGTGCCCAAATTTCTGGCACCTATGGCATTGAGCAATTTCAGCTTGATTTGTACGGCCGCTCAATTTTGACACGCTGATTGCCAATGGCAGTTATTTGCAGCAAATCTGCATTGTTTGCGCTGACGGCCAACTCAACCTCAAAGAGGTCAAGCGGCTCTTTAGAGAAGCGTGATTTAATGCCTCTTAAGAAGCGAACTTCGTGCCCTAATTTGGCCAACTGCTCACGGATATAGTGATCCGGAGTGGAGAAGTGCAGATGCCGAATAACAGCTCTATAGCCGCGCTCGCACTTTAATTGAAATGTGTAATTTTCAATTGCATTAGCATCGAGGTACTTTACCAATTTGCGGTGCGTGGCGACGTCCTTGCACTGGACACGAATGCCGTGGTTAGCAGCAGGCTTGGTGGAGTAATTGTCCTGGCCAATAGCGTCATCCAGGCGTATTAGCAGAGGCATAATATCCGTCACGTTGGCGATAAATAGCGGCGCTGGCTTTGCACTCGGTTGCGCATGGCTGGCTCCAGTTGTAGTGGCGGCGGCAGCAGCAGTAACGGCGGCAGCACTAATAGCAGCTGCAGTGGCAGCATTAGGTGGCATAACTTGCACTTTTGCGGCTGTGCAAGCTTTATTGGCGAGGCAAGTTGCCTCTCGCTGCGTGTCCTCAGTCCTGGTGGTCCGTATTAAGTCGTCAATTTGCTGGCAGTCTTCGTCACTGCCATCCAGATCAACTGCGCCCAGCTGCGCAGTCTTCTTCTTGGGGCTGTCGCCTTTCTCCGCAGTCCTCTTTGCTGCTCTTTCATTAGAGAGCGGCTTTGTAGCACTTTGCATTGCATTTTTTGCAGCAATATATTCAGCGACCATAGATTCCGCAGAAGTGGAAGGTTTTGCCTTTAATTGCTGAGCCGCAGCTCGAGAAGTTGTTGGTCGTGCCGTAACCACACTTTTCTTCACCGGCACTTTTACTGGCGTGGGCGCAGGCGCTAATGGCTGCGAGTCGATTAATAATTCGACTTCCACGTCCATATCCTCGTCACCGTCATCTGCAGTATAGCCCCTAGGCATTGCAGCAATTTAATTTGCAAAATTCAATTGCAAAATCACCGATTTAAATAGATTTAAATTACAACTCTTTTTCTGTTTTTTCTTTTTTTCTGTTCGTATGTCTAAAAAGAACACACATTAGTGATCTCCGCCTCTTCCCATTCTCGTACATGAACAGCTGACCTGCAGCTGCATGATGAGGGGAAGAGTACGGGGATACTCTTTATTTATTTAATACTTCACAATAGCATTTTTATATAAATATAAATAGCGCCTATGAGATAATTAAAATCTAAAAAGGACTATATTTGTCGAAACTTTTCATTAAATGATTAAATTTAAATGGCCATAAGTGCACAAAAATAACAGTGCAGCTTAATGTTACAAAATACTAATAAAAAGAGCAAATTAAAGATAATTCAAAATAACAATAAAGTGCTTGAGTAGCTTACAATAGACTAATTAGATGAGTAAGATATAAGTTTAACAATAGTAATAGATGGCATTAATTAATATAATTCAATTTTTTCATTTATAAGCATCTACAAGATGCACAGAGAAAAATAGCCCCAAGTGGCCAATTGGAATAATAGAGAAAAGTCGAGACAAAGTCTGGTCATTTTCTCCAATACGGGCTTAAGCTAAAATTAGCTTTGATCTCTATGTGATCCAAATACGACCCTATAGGCAGCAAGTGGTGATGGTGGTGGTAGTGGCCGCGGCATTGGCGCAATACCCTCGAAAACAGGTAGTCGTTGCGGCTGGTGGGCTGCTGTTTGTGCAGCTTCGTTGCGTTGCTGAGCCTCACGTCGGCGAAGGAATCGCTCCCTACTTTCAGCAATTTCAGTCGGCTTCCCGTTGTAGTTGTCGCTGGGTGCGTAGAGCAATGTCATTGGCCAAATGCATGCTTACGAGACTCGTGTATCTTGCCAATGTTATCCGCTGTGGGATGAACGGGTCGTAGGCAATGTTTTTGGCCAAGTTGTTGGTATGGACCCGGAGTCGATCATAGTATTTGGCGCAGAGATTGTTGAAGTATATCATCCGCAGATAAAACTTCTAGATCAGCTCTGATGCGCGCGTTCGAAACAAAGTACTGAGCACCAGAAATGGCTCTCAGAGCTTTGTTGTGTACGACTCGAATGCGGCTGAATTGCGCCTCAGATAGCAGAGCACCCCATACAGGCAGCGAGTATTGCCAAAGTGGAGCAACTAGCTGCCTATAAATAATAACTTTTGTCTTAAGCGTCAATTTGCTATCTTTGTTAATGAGCCAATCTATCTTTTTAAGCCTAGCCCTGACCCTAGTAACGACCGTAGTGACATGTTGTGAGAATCGTAGTTTTGTGTCTAGAGTAACGCCCAAATACGAATGTGAGGTGCCATTTTCAATAGTTTCGTTGCCAATACGAATAGCCTGATATGGCGCTATAACTCGAAGCGTATGCATGATATGCATAGTCTTGCTTGCATTAATTGTAATGCACCACTTGCTCGCCCATTCAGCCAATCTATCCATATAAGCTTGCTGCTGAATAAGCGCATCTGCTTGACGAAAGTCTGCCGAAAGAACGATGACGTCGTCAGCATAAGTGGCAATCAAAGTCCCTCGCGGATAAGCTGGCCTCGGTATATCGCTGGTGTACACATTGTACAAGATAGGCCCGAGCAAGCTACCTTGTGGCACACCAGCGTGAATTTGCTTAATACCTGAGCGACAGCCACCGTGACACTCAACAATAAACGTCCGATCAACTAAATAGCAGCAGAGGATGCGGTAGAGAGCATCCGGCAATAGCATCTTGAGCTTATATTTCAAGCCTGTATGCCACACTCGATCAAAGGCTTCCTTGATATCCATATAGACAGCAGAGCAGTATTTGCGGTCATCAAACGCTTTAATAATAAATTGAGTAACTCGACCCAATTGCTGTTCAGCTGAGTGCGCTTTGCGGAATCCAAACTGGTGGCTGGGAATCGCATTTACAAGAGTATCATGCTCCAGCATACGGCTCAAAATAAGATACTCGAGTATCTTTGAGAGGCCAGACAGCAGACTTATTGGCCTGTATGATGCGACGTGTTGCGTAGGCTTGCCAGGCTTATGCACCATCTTCACCATCGCTAACTTCCAACAAGAGGGGAAATGACCCAGTCTAAAAGAGTTATTGCATATTAAGACGAGATACAGAATAGCCTTCATCGGCAGCGCTTTGATGGTGTGATTATCAATTTGATCCAATCCAGCCGCTTTTTTGTTCTCTAGCGTGCTGATGTGACTGATGACCTCAGCCGCAGTGACTGGCCGAAATGAGACTGAAGCAGTCAAAGATGGCTGGCTAACTTGAGCCTCGATCTCGGCCAGATCACTGGGCGGCGTAGTCACGATTGGCTGAAAACGCTGCTCAAGACTCGCAGCAAATGTTTCGGCCTTCTCGGCTGTTGTCTTGCACCAGACATTTTGCGAATTAGAGCCATTGTCACTGGAGGACTTCAACAGCGGTAGATTTTTCTGTTGGTATGTTGCAGAGAACACACAATAATGATCTCCGCTTCTTCACACCTCATACATGATCAGCTGACCAGCAGCTGCATGGCGAGGGGAAGATAGTACGGGGATACTCTTTATTTCTTTAATACTTCACAATAGCATTTTTATATAAATATAAATAGCGCCTATGAGATAATTAAAATCTAAAAAGGACTATATTTGTCGAAACTTTTCATTAAATGAATAAATTTAAATGGCCATAAGTGCACAAAAATAACAGTGCAGCTTAATGTTACAAAATACTAATAAAAGAGCAATTAAAGATAATTCAAAATAACAATAAAGTGCTTGAGTAGCTTACAATAGACTAATTAGATGAGTAAGATATAAGTTTAACAATAGTAATAGATGGCATTAATTAATATAATTCAATTTTTTTCATTTATAAGCATCTACAAGATGCACAGAGAAAATAGCCCGAAGTGGCCAATTGGAATAATAGAGAAAAGTCGAGACAAAGTCTGGTCATTTTCTCCAATGCGGGCTAAGCTAAAATTAGCTTAAATTACAAAAAGTAAATGATAATTAATATAGATAATTAATTAAAAATAGTTTAACAATTCATTTTAGCAGTTTTGATTTCATTAACATTCATTCGATATATCGCAAGTGCAATTGAGTAAGTGACGATGCACCCCTGGCGTTGTGCCTATCGGGGTGCATAATCAAAACAAAACAAAAACAGCTGATTGAAATTGCATTAAATGCAAATTTTATGCTGCTAATTGGTAAGTTTAAATATAACAAGTAAATAATTGAAATTAATGATATTAATAATTAATATTAATTAATTATTATCTTTTTATATATATGTGGCTGCTGTCATACGGAATACAGACGGGCGCAATACTGAATATAGCAGGATTGCATTAATTGCAAGCTGACTAGCAGGTGAGTTTTGCAATATAAAAAATTAACAATTGAAAAAGTGATATTAATAAAGTTAACAATTAATATTAATTAATTATTATCTTTATATATAAACAGCTGCTACCATACAAAGTGCAGAGGGGCGCAAAGCTGGAAATAGTCGAATTTCATTAATTGCGAGCTGACTAGCAGGTAAGTGAATTTTGCAGAAGTTAATAAAAACATTCAAAGATTATTAATGTTGATTTTTTCTTTGCAGAGCACATCAACTACGGCAAGGAGACTTAGCCAAGTGGGCTGCACAGCCAATAGGGCGTATATTTAAGTTAGTTTTTAGTTAATTACAAAATGTGCATTTAAGGCGCAAGCGCCGTCACATATGTTCCGTGCACATATATATGTATGTGCCGAAAATAAAATTTTGAAATTGTAACTGAGTGTTTAATTTGTGTTTAAATAGTGTAATTACTTAACTCTGATCCCTATGTGATCCAAATACGACCCTATAGGCAGCAAGTGGTGATGGTGGTGGTAGTGGCCGCGGCATTGGCGCAATACCCTCGAAAACAGGTAGTCGTTGCGGCTGGTGGGCTGCTGTTTGTGCAGCTTCGTTGCGTTGCTGAGCCTCACGTCGGCGAAGGAATCGCTCCCTACTTTCAGCAATTTCGTCGGCTTCCCGTTGTAGTTGTCGCTGGGTGCGTAGAGCAATGTCATTGGCCAAATGCATGCTTACGAGACTCGTGTATCTTGCCAATGTTATCCGCTGTGGGATGAACGGGTCGTAGGCAATGTTTTTGGCCAAGTTGTTGGTATGGACCCGGAGTCGATCATAGTATTTGGCGCAGAGATTGTTGAATATATCATCCGCAGATAAAACTTCCAGATCAGCTCTGATGCGCGCGTTCGAAACAAAGTACTGAGCACCAGAAATGGCTCTCAGAGCTTTGTTGTGTACGACTCGAATGCGGCTGAATTGCGCCTCAGATAGCAGAGCACCCCATACAGGCAGCGAGTATTGCCAAAGTGGAGCAACTAGCTGCTTATAATAATGACTTTAGTCTTAAGCGTCAATTTGCTATCCTTGTTAATGAGCCAATCTATCTTTTTAAGCCTAGCCCTGACCCTAGTAACGACCGTAGTGACATGTTGTGAGAATCGTAGTTTTGTGTCTAGAGTAACGCCCAAATACGAATGTGAGGTGCCATTTTCAATAGTTTCGTTGCCAATACGAATAGCCTGATATGGCGCTATAACTCGAAGCGTATGCATGATATGCATAGTCTTGCTTGCATTAATTGTAATGCACCACTTGCTCGCCCATTCAGCCAATCTATCCATGTAAGCTTGCTGCTGATTAAGCGCATCTGCTTGACGAAAGTCTGCCGACAGAACGATGACGTCATCAGCATAAGTAGCTATAAGAATCCCATGCAGACAAGTTGGCCTTGGCATATCGCTGGTGTATATATTATACAAGATTGGCCCGAGCAAGCTACCTTGTGGCACACCAGCGTGAATCTGTTTGATACCTGAGCGACAGCCACCGTGGCACTCAACAATGAAAGTGCGATCTGCTAGATAGCAGCAGAGGATGCGATAGAGAGCATCCTGGCAGTAGCCTCTTAAGCTTATACTTCAAGCCTGTATGCCACACTCGATCAAAGGCTTCTTTGATATCCATGTATACAGCAGAGCAGTATTTGTGGTCATCAAACGCTTTAATAATGTATTGGGTGACTCGACCCAATTGCTGTTCAGCTGAGTGCGCTTTGCGGAATCCAAATTGATGGTTTGGGATAGCATTTAGAAGAGTATCTTGCTCCAGCATACGGCTCAAAATAAGATACTCGAGTATCTTTGAGAGGCCAGACAGCAGACTTATTGGCCTGTATGATGCGACGTGTTGCGTAGGCTTGCCAGGCTTATGCACCATCTTCACCATCGCTAGCTTCCAGCAAGAGGGGAAATGACCCAATCTAAAAGAGTTGTTACAGATCAAAACAAGATACAGAATAGCCTTCATTGGCAGCGCTTTAAGGGTGTGATTATCAATTTGATCCAATCCAGCCGCTTTTTTGTTTTCCAGCGTGCTGATGTGACTGATGACCTCAGCCGCAGTGACTGGCCGAAATGAGACTGAAGCAGTCAAAGATGGCTGGCTAACTTGAGCCTCGATCTCGGCCAGATCACTGGGCGGCGTAGTCACGATTGGCTGAAAACGCTGCTCAAGACTCGCAGCAAATGTTTCGGCCTTCTCGGCTGTTGTCTTGCACCAGACATTTTGCGCATTAGAGCCATTGCCACTGGAGGACTTCAACAGCGGTAGATTTGGAGCAGGCTGCCGCTTGATCTCGTTGGTCAGCCGCCAGAGCTTCTGCATGCTATATCTATCAGTTGGATCGATAGATCTAAATAGCTCTTCCTCATACTTCTGCCTAGCATATATGAGCTCTTTGCGTATGCGATTCGATAGCCTGTTGCAGAGCATCTTAAGCATCGGATTGCGATTTCGAGCGAGATAGCGCTTGACTTGCTTATGGGCTTCGATAAGTTGCAGAGTCTGTCTATCTACACGAAATCTAGTCCTCGTTATCTTGCGTGGGTTCTGTGCATTCGCATAGTTTGCAGCATCTTCAATGTTTTTTACAAAAATATTGACCGCATCATCAATATCGTCAGCACTGTTGATCTCAGTGTTGAGCAAGATTTTGCCGTTTAGATAGCTCTGAAATTTGTTGATGTTAGCGTTCAGATCAAGTAGATGGCCTTTTGCTCTGCTGGTGTCAGGCTTCTCAACCAGCTGAACTTGCAACGGGAGATGATCAGAGCTAAGCTCGAAAGAGTCAGTGATGGCAAGCAAATCTCGCCTGATACCTTTAAATAGCGCAAAGTCAATGGCAGACGGAGTTTGGCGTGAATTAAACGGAAAATGGGTGGGCGACCCAGTTGCCAGAATGTTGCAATTCACTTGTAGAATACTATTGACTAGCATTCGGCCACGGAGACAAGATCTGGCGTTGCCCCACCACTGACTTTTCGCATTCCAGTCACCACCGACTATAAAAGTGTCACCCAAGGATAAAAGCAGGTTGTTGAAATCTTGCCCAGACCAGATGACTTGAGGCGGGCAGTTTTCTAGGTGAGGTGCCTGCTGGCGGCTGCGCTCTCGCGACCGATCTCGCTGCCGTCCAACTAGCAATTGGCTGGGCTGCCCACTCCTGCCATTCACCTCCACCAGGCATGGCAGGGCGCGGGCTGTAAATATCTCAATCGATACCTAGTATCATTTGTTTAGAAATTAAGTGGCGCCTGAAAACATGCTACGCAGAGCAGTCAGGGCTCGAGTTGCTGGGGAACTACTCAGCCAGGGCTGAGAAGCTTATTGACATTACTATCGTAATATATGAATGTTATCGATGTGCGATCATTTTGAATGACGAACTTAGAGCTATTGTGACTTAGAACTATATTTACAAATAACAATAGGAAAACTTAAATTAACTTAGCTAATCATACTAATTATTTTCTATTTATTTACAGGTGACATCTAGGCGAGGAAACCATCAGGACCATCAGGGACAGACGGCCTCCATCAGTGGCAGCACAATCGGTGGAAATTATGCAGGGCTTTTTTTCTGTTCGTATGTCTAAAAAGAACACACATTAGTGATCTCCGCCTCTTCCCATTCTCGTACATGAACAGCTGACCTGCAGCTGCATGATGAGGGGAAGAGTACGGGGATACTCTTTATTTATTTAATACTTCACAATAGCATTTTTTTATAAATATAAATAGCGCCTATGAGATAACTAAAATCTAAAAAGGACTATATTTGTCGAAACTTTTCATTAAATGATTAAATTTAAATGGCCATAAGTGCACAAAAATAACAGTGCAGCTTAATGTTACAAAATACTAATAAAAAGAGCAAATTAAAGATAATTCAAAATAACAATAAAGTGCTTGAGTAGCTTACAATAGACTAATTAGATGAGTAAGATAAAAGTTTAACAATAGTAATAGATAGCATTAATTAATATAATTCAATTTTTTCATTTATAAGCATCTACAAGATGCACAGAGAAAAATAGCCCCAAGTGGCCAATTGGAATAATAGAGAAAAGTCGAGACAAAGTCTGGTCATTTTCTCCAATACGGGCTTAAGCTAAAATTAGCTTTGATCTCTATGTGATCCAAATACGACCCTATAGGCAGCAAGTGGTGATGGTGGTGGTAGTGGCCGCGGCATTGGCGCAATACCCTCGAAAACAGGTAGTCGTTGCGGCTGGTGGGCTGCTGTTTGTGCAGCTTCGTTGCGTTGCTGAGCCTCACGTCGGCGAAGGAATCGCTCCCTACTTTCAGCAATTTCGTCGGCTTCCCGTTGTAGTTGTCGCTGGGTGCGTAGAGCAATGTCATTGGCCAAATGCATGCTTACGAGACTCGTGTATCTTGCCAATGTTATCCGCTGTGGGATGAACGGGTCGTAGGCAATGTTTTTGGCCAAGTTGTTGGTATGGACCCGGAGTCGATCATAGTATTTGGCGCAGAGATTGTTGAGTATATCATCCGCAGATAAAACTTCTAGATCAGCTCTGATGCGCGCGTTCGAAACAAAGTACTGAGCACCAGAAATGGCTCTCAGAGCTTTGTTGTGTACGACTCGAATGCGGCTGAATTGCGCCTCAGATAGCAAAGCACCCCATACAGGCAGCGAGTATTGCCAAAGTGGAGCAACTAGCTGCTTGTATATGATGACTTTAGTCCTTAGAGTCAATTTACTGTCTTTATTGATGAGCCAATCTATCTTTTTAAGCCTAGCCCTAACCCTAGTAACGACCGTAGTGACATGTTGTGAGAAGCGCAGTTTCGTATCTAGAGTAACACCCAAATATGAATGAGAAGTGCCATTTTCAATGGTTTCGTTGCCAATGCGAATAGCCTGATATGGCGCTATAACTCTAAGCGTATGCATGATATGCATAGTCTTGTTTGCATTAATTGTAATGCACCACTTGCTCGCCCATTCAGCCAAACTATCCATATACGCCTGCTGCTGACTGAGCGCGACTGCTTGACGAGAGTCAGCCGAAAGAACGATGACGTCGTCAGCATAAGTGGCAATCAAAGTCCCTCGCGGGTAAGCTGGCCTCGGTATATCGCTGGTGTACACATTGTACAAGATAGGCCCGAGCAAGCTACCTTGTGGCACACCAGCGTGAATTTGCTTAATACCTGAGCGACAGCCACCGTGACACTCAACAATAAAAGTGCGATCTGTTAGATAGCAGCAGAGGATGCGGTAGAGAGCATCCGGCAATAGCATCTTGAGCTTATACTTCAAGCCTGTATGCCACACTCGATCAAAGGCTTCTTTGATATCCATGTACACAGCAGAGCAGTATTTATGGTCATCAAACGCTTTAATAATAAATTGGGTGACTCGACCCAATTGCTGTTCAGCTGAGTGCGCTTTGCGGAATCCAAATTGATGGTTTGGGATCGCATTTACAAGAGTATCTTGCTCCAGCATACGGCTCAAAATAAGATACTCGAGTATCTTTGAGAGGCCAGACAGCAGACTTATTGGCCTGTATGATGCGACGTGTTGCGTAGGCTTGCCAGGCTTATGCACCATCTTCACCATCGCTAACTTCCAGCAAGAAGGGAAATGACCCAGTCTAAAAGAGTTATTGCATATCAAGACGAGATACAGAATAGCCTTCATAGGCAGCGCTTTAATGGTGTGATTATCAATTTGATCCAATCCAGCCGCTTTTTTGTTCTCTAGCGTGCTGATGTGACTGATGACCTCAGCCGCAGTGACTGGCCGAAATGAGACTGAAGCAGTCAAAGATGGCTGGCTAACTTGAGCCTCGATCTCGGCCAGATCACTGGGCGGCGTAGTCACGATTGGCTGAAAACGCTGCTCAAGACTTGCAGCAAATGTTTCGGCCTTCTCGGCTGTTGTCTTGCACCAGACATTTTGCGCATTAGAGCCATTGCCACTGGAGGACTTCAACAGCGGTAGATTTGGAGCAGGCTTTTTTTTCTGTTGGTATGTTGCAGAGAACACACAATAATGATCTCCGCTTCTTCACACCTCATACATGATCAGCTGACCAGCAGCTGCATGGCGAGGGGAAGATAGTACGGAGATACTTTTTATTCATACAATACTTTACAATAGTATTTCTTAAGAATATGAGTAGCGCCTATAAGATACTTAGAAATATACAGAAGGTCAATATTTACCGAAACTTTTCATAAAATGAATTAATTTAAATGGCCATAAGTGCACAAAAATAACAGTGCAGCTTAATGTTACAAAATACAGATAAAATGAGCAATTTAAAGATAATACAAATTAACTATAAAGTGCTTGAGTAACTGATTAACGACTAAATAGATAAGTAAGATTTAAGTTTAACAATAGTAATGGATGGCATTAATTAATATAATTCATTTTTTTCATTTATAAGCATCTACAAGATGCACAGAGAAAAATAGCCCAAAGTGGCCAATTGGAATAATAGAGAAAAGTCGAGACAAAGTCTGGTCATCTTCTCCAATATGAGCTTAAGCTAAAATTAACTTAAATTACAAAATGTTTATGATAATTAATATAGATAATTAATTAAAAATAGTTTAACAATTCATTTTAGCAGTTTTGATTTAATTAACATTCATTCAATATATCGCAAGTGCAATTGGTAAGTGACGATGCACCCCTGGTTTACATACCTATCGGAATGCATAACCAAAACAAAAACAAAGACAGCTGATTGAAAATTGCATTAAATGCAAATTTGATGCTGCTAATTGGTAAGTTTAAATATTAATAATTATATAAGTGATATTAATGACATTAATAATACATATTAATTAATAATAATCTTTTTATATTTACAGCTGCTACCATACAACATGCAGAAAGCGCAATACTGAAGATAGCGGAATTGCATTAATTGCAAGCTGACTAGCAGGTAAGTAACTTTGCAAAATAGAAATTAATAATTATAAAAGCAATATTGAAGATATTAATAATTAATATTAATTAATTATTATCTTTTTATATATAGAGCTGCTGCCATACAAGGTGCAGAGGGGCGCAAAAATGGAAATTGCAGAATTGCATTAACTGCAAGCTGACTAGCAGGTATGTGAATTTTGCAGAAGTAAATAAAAACATTAAAAGATAATTAATGTTGATTTTTTCATTGCAGAATATATGAAGTACAGCAAGGAGACCTAGCCAAGTGGGCTGCATAGTCAATAGGGCACATAATTAAGTTAGATTTAAGTAGATTTAAAATGTGCATTTTAGGCGCTAGTGCCGTCACATATGTTCGCTGTACATATACATATATGTGCCGAAAATAAAATTTTTGAATTGTCAATTTGTGTTAATACTTAACTTAGATCTCTATGTGATCCAAATTTTCTAGGTGAGGTGCCTGCTGGCGGCTGCGCTCTCGCGACCGATCTCGCTGCCGTCCAACTAGCAATTGGCTGGGCTGCCCACTTCTGCCATTCACCACCACCAGGCATGGCAGGGCGCGGGCTGTGAATATCTCAATCGATACCTAGTATCATTTGTTTAGAAATTAAGTGGCGCCTGAAAACATGCTACGCAGAGCAGTCAGGGCTCGAGTTGCTGGGGAACTGCTCAGCCAGGGCTGAGTAGATTATTGGCATTACTATCGTAATATATGAATGTTATCGATGTGCGATCATTTTGAATGGCGAACTTAGAGCTATTGTGACTTAGAACTATATTTACAAATAACAATAGGAAAACTTAAATTAACTTAGCTAATAATACTAATTATTTTCTTTTTATTTACAGGTGAGGAGACATCTAGGCGAGGAAACCATCAGGACCATCAGGGACAGACGGCCTCCATCAGTGGCAGCATAATCGGTGGAAATTATGCAGGACAAGATGAATGGCTGCTGGCACCGCAATGTGGACCAGCGACACATGGTAAATATTAGGCATCTCGAGTTTGCTGGAGACTAGCACCAGCATCACCAGATCCTCTAGTGGCAGAAGCAGGTAAGTTGACATCATTATTGACAATTTACTGAAATCTATTCAATTACAGATTCAGCAAATCGACTGCATCCATCGGCAAAGCAGGTATGTGGACATCATTATTGGCAATTTACTCAGCATCACCAGGTCCTCAAGTGGCAGGAAGCTGGTAAGTTGACATCATTATTGACAATTTACTGAAATCTGTTCAATTACAGATTCAGCAAATCAACTGCATCCATCGGCAAAGCAGGCAAGTTGACATCATTATTGGCAATTTACTGAAATCTATTCAATTACAGATTCAGCAAATCAACTGCATCCATCAGCAAAGCAGGCAAGTGGACATCATTATTGACAACTTACTGAAATCTGTTCAGTTACAGATTCAGCAAATCAACTGCATCCATCGGGAAAGCAGGTAAGTGGACATCATTGGCAATTTACTCAGCATCACCAGATCCTCAAGTGGCAGGAAGCAGGTAAGTTGACATCATTATTGACAATTTACTGAAATCTATTCAATTACAGATTCAGCAAATCGACTGCATCCATCGGCATCATCTGGGGCATCCAGGATTTGGACAATTTTTCTGTTCGTATGTCTATGAAGAACACACATTAATGATCTCCGCCTCTTCTCATTCTCGTACATGAACAGCTGACCTGCAGCTGCATGATGAGGGGAAGAGTACGGGGATACTCTTTATTTATTTAATACTTCACAATAGCATTTTTTTATAAATATAAATAGCGCCTATGAGATAACTAAAATCTAAAAAGGACTATATTTGTCGAAACTTTTCATTAAATGATTAAATTTAAATGGCCATAAGTGCACAAAAATAACAGTGCAGCTTAATGTTACAAAATACTAATAAAAAGAGCAAATTAAAGATAATTCAAAATAACAATAAAGTGCTTGAGTAGCTTACAATAGACTAATTAGATGAGTAAGATAAAAGTTTAACAATAGTAATAGATAGCATTAATTAATATAATTCAATTTTTTCATTTATAAGCATCTACAAGATGCACAGAGAAAAATAGCCCCAAGTGGCCAATTGGAATAATAGAGAAAAGTCGAGACAAAGTCTGGTCATTTTCTCCAATACGGGCTTAAGCTAAAATTAGCTTTGATCTCTATGTGATCCAAATACGACCCTATAGGCAGCAAGTGGTGATGGTGGTGGTAGTGGCCGCGGCATTGGCGCAATACCCTCGAAAACAGGTAGTCGTTGCGGCTGGTGGGCTGCTGTTTGTGCAGCTTCGTTGCGTTGCTGAGCCTCACGTCGGCGAAGGAATCGCTCCCTACTTTCAGCAATTTCATCGGCTTCCCGTTGTAGTTGTCGCTGGGTGCGTAGAGCAATGTCATTGGCCAAATGCATGCTTACGAGACTCGTGTATCTTGCCAATGTTATCCGCTGTGGGATGAACGGGTCGTAGGCAATGTTTTTGGCCAAGTTGTTGGTATGGACCCGGAGTCGATCATAGTATTTGGCGCAGAGATTGTTGAATATATCATCCGCAGATAAAACTTCTAGATCAGCTCTGATGCGCGCGTTCGAAACAAAGTACTGAGCACCAGAAATGGCTCTCAGAGCTTTGTTGTGTACGACTCGAATGCGGCTGAATTGCGCCTCAGATAGCAAAGCACCCCATACAGGCAGCGAGTATTGCCAAAGTGGAGCAACTAGCTGCTTGTATATGATGACTTTAGTCCTTAGAGTCAATTTACTGTCTTTATTGATGAGCCAATCTATCTTTTTAAGCCTAGCCCTGACCCTAGTAACGACCGTAGTGACATGTTGTGAGAATCGTAGTTTTGTGTCTAGAGTAACGCCCAAATACGAATGTGAGGTGCCATTTTCAATAGTTTCGTTGCCAATACGAATAGCCTGATATGGCGCTATAACTCGAAGCGTATGCATGATATGCATAGTCTTGTTTGCATTAATCGTAATGCACCACTTGCTCGCCCATTCAGCCAATCTATCCATGTAAGCTTGCTGCTGATTAAGCGCATCTGCTTGACGAAAGTCTGCCGAAAGAACGATGACGTCGTCAGCATAAGTAGCTATAAGAATCCCACGCAGACAAGTTGGCCTTGGCATATCGCTGGTGTATATATTATACAATATTGGCCCGAGCAAACTACCTTGTGGCACACCAGCGTGAATCTGTTTGATACCTGAGCGACAGCCACCGTGGCACTCAACAATGAAAGTGCGATCTGCTAGATAGCAGCAGAGGATGCGATAGAGAGCATCCGGCAATAGCCTCTTAAGCTTATACTTCAAGCCTGTATGCCACACTCGATCAAAGGCTTCTTTGATATCCATGTACACAGCGGAGCAGTATTTGTGGTCATCAAACGCTTTAATAATGTATTGGGTGACTCGACCCAATTGCTGTTCAGCTGAATGCGCCTTGCGGAATCCAAACTGGTGGTTGGGAATCGCATTTACAAGAGTATCTTGCTCCAGCATACGGCTCAAAATAAGATACTCGAGTATCTTTGAGAGGCCAGATAGCAGACTTATTGGCCTGTATGATGCGACGTGTTGCGTAGGCTTGCCAGGCTTATGCACCATCTTCACCATCGCTAACTTCCAGCAAGAGGGGAAATGACCCAGTCTAAAAGAGTTATTGCATATCAAGACGAGATACAGAATAGCCTTCATCGGCAGCGCTTTAATGGTGTGATTATCAATTTGGTCCAATCCAGCCGCTTTTTTGTTCTCTAGCGTGCTGATGTGACTGATGACCTCAGCCGCAGTGACTGGCCGAAATGAGACTGAAGCAGTCAAAGATGGCTGGCTAACTTGAGCCTCGATCTCGGCCAGATCACTGGGCGGCGTAGTCACGATTGGCTGAAAACGCTGCTCAAGACTTGCAGCAAATGTTTCGGCCTTCTCGGCTGTTGTCTTGCACCAGACATTTTGCGCATTAGAGCCATTGCCACTGGAGGACTTCAACAGCGGTAGATTTGGAGCAGGCTGCCGCTTGATTTCGTTGGTCAGCCGCCAGAGCTTCTGCATACTATATCTATCAGTTGGATCGATAGATCTAAATAGCTCTTCCTCATACTTCTGCCTAGCATATATGAGCTCTTTGCGTATGCGATTCGATAGCCTGTTGCAGAGCATCTTAAGCATCGGATTGCGACTTCGAGTCAGATAGCGCTTGACTTGCTTATGGGCCTCGATAAGTTGCAGAGTCTGTCTATTTACGCGATATCTAGTCCTCTTTATCGTGCGTGGGTTCTGTGCATTCGCATAGTTTGCAGCATCTTCAATGTTTTTTACAAAAATATTGACCGCATCATCAATATCGTCAGCACTGTTGATCTCAGTGTTGAGCAAGATTTTGCCGTTTAGATAGCTCTGAAATTTGTTGATGTTAGCGTTCAGACCAAGTAGATGGCCTTTTGCTCTGCTGGTGACAGGCTTCTCAACCAGCTGAACTTGCAACGGGAGATGATCAGAGCTAAGCTCGAAAGAGTCAGTGATGGCAAGCAAATCTCGCCTGATACCTTTAAATAGCGCAAAGTCAATGGCAGACGGAGTTTGGAGTGAATTAAACGGAAAATGGGTGGGCGACCCAGTTGCCAGAATGTTGCAATTCACTTGTAGAATACTATTGACTAGCATTCGGCCACGGAGACAAGATCTGGCGTTGCCCCACCACTGACTTTTCGCATTCCAGTCACCACCGACTATAAAAGTGTCACCCAGAGAAGATAGCAGGTTGTTGAAATCTTGCCCAGACCAGATGACTTGAGGCGGGCAGTAGATTGAGACAATATTGATATGACGGCCATTTTGCAGGCTGACTGAAACTTCGACAGATTGATGCGAGTCGTTAGATGTAAAGCGCATAGCGTAATGACATATATGTTGTTTAATTATAAAGGCTGCACCTCCTCTGCGCCTGTTTGAGGGGTGATTTGCTAAATAAACAATATAGCCATTAATAGCAATGCTATCGCTATCAGTCAGATGCGTCTCAGACACTAGCATTATGTCTATATCGTGCTTGACGAGATATAGATTGAGCTCATTAAGCTTTTTCTTGACACCGGCAGCATTCCAAAAAGATATGTTCATGTTGTTGATACGTTGAGATACAGCAGGCTGCAGTGCAGCGCTGCGTCTACTGGCATTTGGGGAAGTGGATACATTGTTAGACATTTAAGCGCTCATTGGGACCAAATTGGGCCAACAGGCAGGCCGTGAGTGTGGTCATCATCTCAATGAGTTTGTCTATTTTAGCCTCTAATCTAAAGCTAACTTGCACTGGCATACTTGGCACATTCGCATTCATTGGCTGCTCGAAACGTTGAAAATGAACACCCCCACTAACAGGATGCGCACCCCCATCTATTGGTTGCGGATGCCTACGGCGCGTACTCAGACTACGGCTACGTTTTGGCTGCGGCGGCCGCTGCGCGCTTGCCTGCCTAGGGAAACGAACTTGTTGCTGTTGTTGTTGTTGCTGCTGTTGTTGTTGTTGCTGGCTAACTTTGGTGGCTTTTTGCCTAGACTGACGCTGTTTGCTGCTAATAGCTGCCGGTCCGACAGGCTGAGCAAATTGAAGGCCCGCCCGAAGAGCAGCCGAATAGCTGGGCCCTGCACTAACAGTTTGCGGTCGTGACTGAGGGGGGGCTTGCTGTAAAAGATTTGGCATATTAGACATGTTTGGCATATTTGCTCGACTGCTCTGAGCAGCAGTAGTGGCAGCTGGCTTGGCTAAATTGCTAATGACTTTAGCTAGTTGCGTGGCACTTTCATTTTCGCGCTTCTTGCACGCTTCCTTATAAGAAGGGCAGCCTTTGTAGCTCGCGGCATGTGGGCCGGAGCAATTGGCACACTTTGCTGGAGTTTGGTCGCCTTTTTGCTTGCCACAGTCCGTGGAAGCATGATTGGCGCCGCACTTGACGCAGGCAAAGGGGCGACGGCAATAATTTTTAGTATGCCCAAATTTCTGGCATCTATGGCATTGAGCAACTTCGCTGGATTTGTACGGCTTTCTGTTCGTATGTCTAAAAAGAACACACATTAGTGATCTCCGCCTCTTCCCATTCTCGTACATGAACAGCTGACCTGCAGCTGCATGATGAGGGGAAGAGTACGGGGATACTCTTTATTTATTTAATACTTCACAATAGCATTTTATGTAAATATAAATAGCGCCTATGAGATAATTAAAATCTAAAAAGGACAATATTTGTCGAAACTTATCATAGAATGATTCAATTTAAATAGCCATAAGTGCACAAAAATAACAGTGCAGCTTAATTTTACAAAATACTTTTATAAGAGCAATTTAAAGATAATACAAATTAACAATAAAGTGCTTGAGTAACTGATTAACGACTAAATAGATGAGTAAGATTTAAGTTTAACAATAGTAATAGATGGCATTAATTAATATAATTCAATTATTTCATTAATAAGCATCTACAAGATGCACAGAGAAAATAGCCCAAAGTGGCCAAATGGAATAATAGAGAAAAGTCGAGACAGAGTCTGGTCATTTTCTCAAATATGGGCTTAAGCAAAAATTAACTTAAATTACAAAAAGTTTATGACAATTAGTATAGATAATTAAATAGAAATAGTTTAACAATTCATTTTAGCAGTTTTGATTTAATTAATTTTCGTTCGATGTATCGCAAATGCAATTGGAAAGTGACGATGCACCCCTGGCTTTGTGCCTATCGGAGTGCATAATCAAAACAAAAACAAAAAACAGCTGATTGAAAATTGCATTAAATGCAAATTTTATGCTGCTAATTGGTAAGTTTAAATATTAATAATTAATTGAAATTAATTATATGAATAATTAATATTAATTAACTATCATATTTTTATATATATGCGGCTGCTATTATACGAAATACAGACGGGCGCAATACTGTAGACAGCGGAATTGCATTAAGTGCAAGCTGACTAGCAGGTGAGTTTTGCAAAATAAAAATTAGAAATTGTAAACGTGATATTAATAAAGTTGATAATTAATATTGATTGATTATTATCTTTATATAAAAAACAGCTGCTACCATACAAAGTGCAGAGGGGCGCAAAGCTGGAAATGGCCGAACTTCATTGATTGCAAGTTGACTAGCAGGTAAGTGAATTTTGCAGAAGTTAATAAGAACATTCAAAGATTATTAATGTTGATTTTTTCTTTGCAGAATACATGAAGTACAGCAAGGAGACTTAGCCATATGGGCTGCATAGCCAATAGGGCGCGTATTTAAGTTAGTTTTAAGTAGGCTTAAAATGTGCATTTTAGGCGCAAGCGCCGTCGCATATGTTCGCTGCACATATATATGTGCCGAAAATAAAATTTTTGAATTGTCAATTAGTGTTAATACTTAACTTAGATCTCTATGTGATCCAAATACGACCCTATAGGCAGCAAGTGGTGATGGTGGTGGTAGTGGCCGCGGCATTGGCGCAATACCCTCGAAAACAGGTAGTCGTTGCGGCTGGTGGGCTGCTGCTTGTGCGGCTTCGTTGCGTTGCTGAGCCTCCCGTCGGCGAAGGAATCGCTCTCTGCTTTCAGCTACTTCGTCGGCTTCTCTTTGCAGTTGCCGCTGAGTGCGTAAAGCAATATCGTTGGCTAAATGCGTGTTAACGAGACTCGTGTATCTAGCCAATGTTATCCGCTGTGGGATGAACGGGTCGTAGGCAATGTTTTTGGCCAAGTTGTTGGTATGGACCCGGAGTCGATCATAGTATTTGGCGCAGAGATTGTTGAATATATCATCCGCAGATGGAACTTCCAAATCAGCTCTGATGCGCGCGTTCGAAACAAAGTACTGAGCACCAGAAATGGCTCTCAGAGCTTTGTTGTGTACGACTCGAATGCGGTTGAATTGCGCCTCAGATAGCAGAGCGCCCCATACAGGCAGCGAGTATTGCCAAAGTGGAGCAACTAGCTGCCTATAAATAATGACTTTTGTTCTAAGCGTCAATTTGCTATCCTTGTTAATGAGCCAATCTATCTTTTTAAGCCTAGCCCTGACCCTAGTAACGACCGTAGTGACATGTTGTGAGAATCGTAGTTTTGTGTCTAGAGTAACGCCCAAATACGAATGTGAGGTGCCATTTTCAATAGTTTCGTTGCCAATACGAATAGCCTGATATGGCGCTATAACTCGAAGCGTATGCATGATATGCATAGTCTTGCTTGCATTAATTGTAATGCACCACTTGCTCGCCCATTCAGCCAATCTATCCATATAAGCTTGCTGTTGAATAAGCGCATCTGCTTGACGAAAGTCTGCCGACAGAACGATGACGTCGTCAGCATAAGTGGCAATCAAAGTCCCTCGCGGATAAGCTGGCCTCGGTATATCGCTGGTGTACACATTGTACAAGATAGGCCCGAGCAAGCTACCTTGTGGCACACCAGCGTGAATTTGCTTGATTCCTGAGCGACAGCCACCGTGACACTCAACAATAAACGTCCGATCAACTAAATAGCAGCAGAGGATGCGGTAGAGAGCATCCGGCAATAGCATCTTGAGCTTATATTTCAAGCCTGTATGCCACACTCGATCAAAGGCTTCCTTGATATCCATATAGACAGCAGAGCAGTATTTGCGGTCATCAAACGCTTTAATAATAAATTGAGTAACTCGACCCAATTGCTGCTCAGCTGAATGCGCCTTGCGGAATCCAAATTGATGATTTGGAATCGCATTTACAAGAGTATCTTGCTCCAGCATACGGCTCAAAATCAGATACTCAAGTATCTTAGAGAGGCCAGACAGCAGACTTATTGGCCTGTATGATGCAACATGGTGCGTAGGCTTGCCAGGCTTATGCACCATCTTCACCATCGCTAGCTTCCAGCAAGAGGGGAAATGACCCAGTCTAAAAGAGTTATTGCATATCAAGACGAGATACAGAATAGCCTTCATTGGCAGCGCTTTAATGGTGTGATTGTCAATTTGATCCAATCCAGCCGCTTTTTTGTTCTCTAGCGTGCTGATGTGACTGGATGACCTCAGCCGCAGTGACTGGCCGAAATGAGACTGAAGCAGTCAAAGATGGCTGGCTAACTTGAGCCTCGATCTCGGCCAGATCACTGGGCGGCGTAGTCACGATTGGCTGAAAACGCTGCTCAAGACTTGCAGCAAATGTTTCGGCCTTCTCGGCTGTTGTCTTGCACCAGACATTTTGCGCATTAGAGCCATTGCCACTGGAGGACTTCAACAGCGGTAGATTTGGAGCAGGCTGCCGCTTGATCTCGTTGGTCAGTCGCCAGAGCTTCTGCATACTATATCTATCAGTTGGATCGATAGATCTAAATAGCTCTTCCTCATACTTCTGCCTAGCATATATGAGCTCTTTGCGTATGCGATTCGACAGCCTGTTGCAGAGCATCTTAAGCATCGGATTGCGATTTCGAGCGAGATAGCGCTTGACTTGCTTATGGGCCTCGATAAGTTGCAGAGTCTGTCTATCTACACGAAATCTAGTCCTCGTTATCTTGCGTGGGTTCTGTGCATTCGCATAGTTTGCAGCATCTTCAATGTTTTTTACAAAAATATTGACCGCATCATCAATATCGTCAGCACTGTTGATCTCAGTGTTGAGCAAGATTTTGTCGTTTAGATAGCTCTGAAATTTGTTGATGTTGGCATTCAAATCAAGCAGGTGGCCTTTTGCTCTGCTGGTGACAGGCTTCTCAACCAGCTGAACTTGCAGCGGGAGATGATCAGAGCTGAGCTCGAAAGAGTCAGTGATGGTCAGCAAATCTCGCCTGATACCTTTAAATATCGCAAAGTCAATGGCAGACGGAGTTTGGCGTGAATTAAACGGAAAATGGGTGGGCGACCCAGTTGCCAGAATGTTGCAATTCACTTGTAGAATACTATTGACTAGCATTCGGCCACGGAGACAAGATCTGGCGTTGCCCCACCACTGACTTTTCGCATTCCAGTCACCACCGACTATAAAAGTGTCACCCAAGGATAAAAGCAGGTTGTTGAAATCTTGCCCAGACCAGATGACTTGAGGCGGGCAGTAGATTGAGACAATATTGATATGACGGCCATTTTGCAGGCTGACTGAAACTTCGACAGATTGATGCGAGTCGTAAGATGTAAAGCGCATAGCATAATGACATATATGTTGTTTAATTATAAAGGCTGCACCTCCTCTGCGCCTGTTTGAGGGGTGATTTGCTAAATAAACAATATAGCCATTAATAGCAATGCTATCGCTGTCAGTCAGATGCGTCTCAGACACTAGCATTATGTCTATATCGTGCTTGACGAGATACAGATTGAGCTCATTAAGCTTTTTCTTGACACCTGCAGCATTCCAAAAAGATATCTTGATGTTGTTGACACATTGAGATACAGCAGGCTGCAGTGCAGCGCTGCGTCTACTGGCATTTGGGGAAGTGGATACATTGTTAGACATTTAAGCGCTCATTGGGACCAAATTGGGCCAACAGGCAGGCCGTGAGGGTGGTCATCATCTCAATGAGTTTGTCTATTTTAGCCTCTAATCTAAAGCTAACTTGCACTGGCATGCTTGGCACATTTGCATTCATTGGCTGCTCGAAACGTTGAAAATGAACACCCCCACTAACAGGATGCGCACCCCCATCTATTGGTTGCGGATGCCTACGGCGCGTACTCAGACTACGGCTACGTTTTGGCTGCGGCGGCCGCTGCGCGCTTGCCTGCCTAGGCAAACGAACTTGTTGCTGTTGTTGTTGTTGCTGCTGTTGTTGTTGTTGCTGGCTAACTTTGGTGGCTTTTTGCCTAGACTGACGCTGTTTGCTGCTAATAGCTGCCGGTCCGACAGGCTGAGCAAATTGAAGGCCCGCCCGAAGAGCAGCCGAATAACTGGGCCCTGCACTAACAGTTTGCGGTCGTGACTGAGGGGGGGCTTGCTGAAAAAGATTTGGCATATTTGACAAATTTGGCATATTTGCTCGATTGCTCTGAGCAGCTGCAGTGGGAGCAGGCTTGGCTAAACTGTTTATGACCTTTGCTAGCTGCGTGGCACTTTCATTTTCGCGCTTCTTGCACGCTTCTTTATAAGAAGGGCAGCCTTTGTAGCTCGCGGCATGTGGGCCGGAGCAATTGGCACACTTTGCTGGAGTTTGGTCGCCTTTTTGCTTGCCACAGTCCGTGGAAGCATGATTAGCGCCGCACTTGACGCAGGCAAAGGGGCGACGGCAATAATTCTTTGTGTGCCCGAATTTTTGGCACCTATGGCATTGAGCAATTTCATTAGTTTTATACGGCCGCTCAATTTTGACACGCTGGTTGCCAATGGCCGTAATTTGCAGCAATTCTGCGTTGTTTGCGCTGACGGCCAACTCAACCTCAAAGAGGTCAAGCGGCTCTTTGGAGAAGCGTGATTTAATGCCTCTTAAGAAGCGAACTTCGTGCCCTAATTTGGCCAACTGCTCACGGATATAGTGATCCGGAGTGGAGAAGTGCAGATGCCGAATAACAGCTCTATAGCCGCGCTCACATTTTAATTGAAATGTATAATTTTCAATTGCATTAGCATCGAGGTACTTTACCAATTTGCGGTGCGTGGTGACGTCCTTGCACTGGACCCGAATGCCGTGGTTAGCAGCCGGCTTGGTGGTGTAGTTCTCCTGGCCAATAGCATCATCCAGGCGAATTAGAAGCGGCATTATGTCCGTGACGTTGGCAAGAAATAGCGGCGCTGGCTTCGCGTTGAGTTGCGCATGGCTTGCTCCAGTTGCGGTGGCAGCGGAAGCAGCAGTAACAGCTGCAGCGGCAGCATTGGGCGGCATAACTTGCACTTTTGCAGCTGTGCGAACTTTATTGGCGAGGCAAGTTGCCTCTCGCTGCGTGTCCTCAGTCCTGGTGGTCCGTACAAAGTCGTCAATTTGCAGGCAGTCTTCGTCACTGCCATCCAGATCAACTGCGCCCAGCTGCGCAGTCTTCTTCTTGGGGCTGTCTCCTTTCTCCGCAGTCCTCTTTGCTGCTCTTTCACTAGAGAGCGGCTTTGTAGCACTTTGCATTGCATTTTTTGCAGCAATATATTCAGCGACCATAGATTCCGCAGAAGTAGAAGGTTTTGCCTTTAATTGCTGAGCCGCAGCTCGAGAAGTTGTTGGTCGTGCCGCAACCACACTTTTCTTCACCGGCACTTTTAATGGCGTGGGCGCAGGCGCTAGTGGCTGCGAGTCGATTAATAATTCGACTTCCACGTCCATATCCTCGTCACCGTCATCTGCAGTATAGCCCCTAGGCATTGCAGCAATTTAATTTGCAAAAATTAATTGCAAAAACACCGATTTAAATAGATTTAAATTTTTTTTTTTTTTTTCTGTTTTTTTTTTTTTCTGTTTTTTTGAAGAACACACATTAATGATCTCCGCCTCTTCCCTTTCTGTTGGTATGTTGCAGAGAACACACAATAATGATCTCCGCTTCTTCACACCTCATACATGATCAGCTGACCAGCAGCTGCATGGCGAGGGGAAGATAGTACGGAGATACTTTTTATTCATACAATACTTTACAATAGTATTTCTTAAGAATATGAGTAGCGCCTATAAGATACTTAGAAATATACAGAAGGTCAATATTTACCGAAACTTTTCATAAAATGAATTAATTTAAATGGCCATAAGTGCACAAAAATAACAGTGCAGCTTAATGTTAAAAATACAGATAAAAGGAGCAATTTAAAGATAATACAAAATGACAATAAAGTGCTTGAGTCGCTGATAATAGACTAATTAGATAAATAAAATATAAATTTAACAATAGTAATAGATAGCATTAATTAATATAATTCAAATTTCTTTTTCCATTAATAAGCATCTGTAAGATGCACTGAGAAATTAGCCCAAAGAAGCTAATTGGAATTTTAGAGAAAAGTCGAGACGAAGTCTGGTCATTTTCTCCAATATGGGTATAAGCTAAAGATAGTTTAAATTTCAGAAATTAATGATAATTAATATAGATAATTATTTTCTTTTCATTTTACATTTGAGTTGCAATAACTAAAAGAATATGCACAACTGTCACCATACAATGTTTGTGCAGTAGTAAGTAGTTACATAGTTATCGGTGAGTTATCGAGAGTAACTACATATATGGCAAGTCAAAGACTATGAACAATAAGAATTAACAATTGATAAAAAATTATTGATATTAAGTTCTAAAGTTAATGTTATTAATTAATTATATACTAGTTTTAATTATTATTAAGTTTAATTTACATATTTACAATGTTTATGCATAGCGATATTTGCTGCAATATATCGTATGTGTAAACATATGTTTGATTTTGATTGCAACTATATAATAATTATTTTTAAATTAATTTAATATAGTTTAATATTCATAAAAATTTAATAATTTGTATATAAAATATTTTTTTTTTTTCAATTCATTTTAGCAATTTTGATTTCATAAATATTCGTTCGAAACATCGCAAGTACAATTGAGTAAGTGACGATGCACCCCTGGCTTAATGCCTATCGGAGTGCATAATCAAAACAAAACAAAAACAGCTGATTGAAAGTTGCATTAAATGCAAATTTGATGCTGCTAATTGGTAAGTTTAATTATTAATAATTATAAGAGTGGTATTAATGACATTAATAATTAATATTAATTAATTATTATCTTTGCATATATATAGCTGTGATTATACAAAATGCAGAGGGGCGCAAATACTGAAGATAGTGAATTTGCATTAACTGCAAGCAGGTAAGTAAATTTTGCAAAATAGAAATTAATAATTATAAAAGAAATATTAAAGATATTAGTAGTTAATATTAATTTTTATCTTTTTATATATAGAGCTGCTGCCATACAAAGTGCAAAGGGGCGCAAATCTGGAAATAGCGGAATTGCATTAATTGCAAGCTGACTAGCAGGTAGGTGACTTTGCAAAAGTAAATAAAAACATTAAAAGACTATTAATGTTGATTTTTTCTTTGCAGAGTACATCAACCGCAGCAAGGAGGATTAGCTAAGTGGGCTCAGCAGCCAATAGGGCATGAATTTAAGTTAGTTTTAAGTTCGTTTAATTGCATATTGTAGGCGCAAGCGCCACTATGTCTGTTCGGTGCACATATGTATATACAAATGTGTTGAAAATAAACTTTTGTGCTGTAAATAGATATCTAAATTGTTGTTATATGTTTGTTTAGTCACTCTTCTATGTAAATAGTGCAATAGTCGATTTCTAATTGTGTTATTTGTATATACAAATGACTAGTTTTAATGGCAATTAGATTTGATACTTATTTGCATGTCTGGCTGGAAGCCTCTAGGGAAGAGTAGACTTGATCAGTCCGGAAGATCATCCAGGTTGATGATGGGTGGGCGCATGGAGGCCATGGTGGGTGGTAACGGCGCCAACTGCTGGAATATAGGCAGGCGCGGCTGCAAGGCATCTGAGTCGCCTATACTTTGAGCCACCCCAGAGGCAGGTGTGTGTGCAGCAAGGCCGATCGGTGGGGCATTATTGCGTCGATTCCCATTGGAGTTGCGAGGAGGATCTGGGTACGATCTCGTGAATCGCTCCATAATTAGTCGTCGGCTGTGCTCGCGAAAAGTGATTGGGCCATACTCTGGCGGATGTAGGCGACGGTATCTCTCTCTAAATTCAGCGTTTTCATCAGCTTCTCTTTGCAGTTGTCGCTGACTGCGCAGAGCGATATCGTTAGCCAACAGAGTGTTAACGAGATTCGTGTATCTGGGCATAGCTAGTCGCTGAGGGATGAACGGATCATAGACAATCTTTCTAGCTTCGTTGTTGCTATGAACACGTAGTCTGTCGAAGTACTTTGTGCAGAGATTGTTGAATATTTCATCTGCAGATAGGACATCCAGAGAGGATCTGATGCGAGCATTAGAAACAAAGTACTGAGCACCAGATATGGCTCTAAGAGCTTTGTTGTGAACCACTCTAATGCGGCTGAATTGGGTCTCGGATAGAAGAGCACCCCATACAGGTAGCGAGTATTGCCATAGTGGGGCAACAAGCTGCTTGTATATGATAGTTTTAGTTTTCATAGATAATTTACTATCTTTATTTACGAGCCAATCTATCTTTTTAAGCCTAGCCCTAACCCTAGTAACGACCGTAGTGACATGTTGAGTGAAGCGCAGTCTAGAATCTAACGTAACGCCCAGATATGGATGTGAGGTGCTATTCTCAATAGTTTCGTTGCCAATGCGAATAGCCTGGTATGGCGCTATAGGTCTGAGTGTATGCATGATGTGCGTAGTTTTATTTGCATTAATTGTAATGCACCACTTGCTTGCCCATTCGGCCAGTATATGCATGTATTCTTGCTGTTGATTAAGCGCATCTGTTTGTCGATAGTTAGCTGAGAGCACGATGACGTCATCAGCGTAGGTGGCAATACGAATTCCATGTACGCAAGTTGGGCTTGGTATATCGCTGGTGTATATATTATACAGAGCTGGCCCAAGCAGGCTGCCTTGTGGCACGCCAGCGTGAATCTGCCTGACTCCTGAGCGACATCCACCGTGGCACTCAACAATAAAAGAGCGATCTGCTAGATAGCAACAGAGAATGCGATAGAGTGCAAACGGCAATAGTGACTTGAGTTTGTATTTCAAGCCTGTATGCCACACTCGATCGAAAGCTTCTTTAATGTCCAAATAGACAGCAGAGCAGTATTTATGGTCATCAAAAGCTTTAATAATATACTGGGTGACTCGACCCAATTGCTGTTCGGCTGAATGTGCCTTGCGGAATCCGAATTGGTGGCTGGGAATCTCATTTATAAGAGTGTCTTGTTCCATCATACGGCTCAATATCAGGTACTCGAGTATCTTCGAGAGGCCAGATAGGAGGCTTATTGGCCTGTATGATGAAACATGTTGCGTAGGCTTGCCAGGCTTATGCACCATCTTCACCATCGCTAGCTTCCAGCAGGAGGGGAAATGACCCAATCTAAAAGAGTTGTTGCAGATCAAAACAAGATAAAGAACAGCCTTCATTGGCAGCGCTTTGATGGTGTGATTGTCAATTTGATCCAGACCAGCCGCTTTCTTGCTCTCTAGCGTGCTGATGTGACTGATGACTTCAGCCGCAGTGACTGGCCGAAATAAGACTGAAGGAGTCTCAGATAGCTGGCTAACTTGAGCCTCAATCTCAGCCAGATCACTGGGTGACGTGGTCACGATGGGATGGAAACGCTGCTCAAGACTTGCAGCAAATGTTTCAGCCTTCTCGGCAGTAGTCTTGCACCAGACGTTATGAGCGTTAGAGCCGTTGCCACTGGAGGACTTCAATAGCGGTAGATTTGGGGCAGGCTGTCGCTTGATTTCATTGGTCAGTCGCCAGAGTTTCTGCATACTATATCTATCAGTTGGATCGATAGATCTAAATAGCTCTTCCTCATACTTCTGCCTAGCATCTATAAGCTCTTTGCGTATGCGATTCGACAGCCTGTTGCAGAGCTGCTTCGCCAAAGGATTGCGATTTCGTAGGAGATAGCGCTTGATTTGCTTGCGGGCCTCGATAAGTTGCAGAGTCTGTCTATCTACGCGAAATCTAGTCCTCGTTAATTTGCGTGGGTTCTGTGGATTCGCATAGTTTGCAGCATCCTCAATGTGTTTGACGAAGATATTAACAGCATCATCGACGTCATCCGCACTGTTGATCTCAGTGTTGAGCAAAATTTTGTCGTTTAGATAGCTCTGAAATTTGTTGATGTTAGCATTCAGATGCAGGAGATGGCCTTTAGCTTTGCTAGTGATTGGCTTCTCGACCAGCTGAACTTGCAGCGGGAGATGATCAGAGCTGAGCTCGAAAGAGTCAGTGATGGTCAGCAAATCTCGCCTGATGCCTTTAAATAGCGCAAAGTCAATGGCAGACGGAGTTTGGCGAGAATTAAACGGAAAATGGGTGGGCGACCCAGTTGCCAGAATGTTGCAATTCACTTGTAGAATACTATTGACTAGCATTCGGCCACGGAGACAAGATCTGGCGTTGCCCCACCACTGACTTTTCGCATTCCAGTCACCACCGACTATAAAAGTATCACCCAGAGATATAAGCAGGTTGTTGAAATCTTGTCCAGACCAATTGATTTGCGGCGGGCAGTATATGGCAACGATGTTGATGTGTTTGCCGTTTTGCAGGCTGACTGAAACTTCAACAGATTGATGCGAGTCACTTGATGTACTACGCATAACATAATGGCATATATTTTGTTTAATTATGAAAGCTGCACCTCCTCTACGCCTGTTTGAAGGGTGATTTGCTAAATAAACAATATAGCCATTGATAGCAATGCTATCGCTATCAATCAGATGCGTCTCGGACACTAACATTATGTCTATATCGTGCTTGACGAGATACAGATGGAGCTCGTTAAACTTTTTCTTGACACCGGCAGCATTCCAAAAAGATATCTTGATGTTGTTGACACGTTGAGATACAGCAGGCTGCAGTGCAGCGCTGCGTCTACTGGCATTTGGGGAAGTGGATATATTGTTAGACATTTAAACGCTCATTGGGACCAAATTGGGCCAACAGGCAGGCCGTGAGGGTGGTCATCATCTCAATGAGTTTGTCTATTTTAGCCTCTAATCTAAAGCTAACTTGCACTGGCATGCTTGGCATATTCGCATTTATTGGCTGCTCGAAACGATGAGAGTAAACACCCCCACTATTAGGATGTGCACCCCCATCTACGTGCTGTGGACGCCTACGGCGCGTACTCAGGCTACGGCTACGCATTGACTGCAGCGGCCGCTGTGCGCTTGCCTGCCTAGGTAAACGAACTTGTTGCTGCTGCTGTTGTTGCTGCAAGAGCTGTTGTTGTTGGCTACGTTTTGTGGCTTTTTGTCTGGACTGACGTTGTTTGCTGCTAATTGCTGCCGGCCCGACAGGCTGAGCAAATTCTAAACCCGCCCGAAGGGCAGCCGAATAGCTGGGCCCACTAACTGTTTGCGGTCGTGACTGAGGGGGGACTTGCTGTAAAAGATTTGGCATATTAGTCATATTTGGCATATTAGAGCGACTGCGCTGAGCAGTTGCAGTGGGAGCAGGCTTGGCTAAATTGTTTATTAGCTTTGCTATCTGGTGTACGCCTTCATTTTCGCGCTTCTTGCACGCTTCCTTATAAGAAGGGCAACCTTTGTAGCTCGCAGCGTGTGGGCCAGCACAGTTGGCACACTTCGCTGGTGTTTGTTCGCCTTTTTGCCTGCCACAGTCCGTGGAGGCATGGTTATCGCCGCACTTGACGCAGGCAAAGGGGCGACGGCAATAATTTTTAGTATGCCCAAATTTCTGGCATCTATGGCATTGAGCAACTTCGCTGGATTTGTGCGGCTTCTCAATTTTGACGCGCTGATTGCCGATGGCAGTGATTTGCATGAATTCGGCATTATTAGCACTGGGAACTAACTCAACTTCGAAGAGATCAAGTGGCTCTTTGGTGAAACGAGATTTAATGCCTCTCAAGAAGCGAACTTGATGCCCTAAATTGGCTAATTTCTCACGGATATAGTGGTCCGGAGTGGAATAGTGCAGATCTCTGATAATGGCTCTGAAGCCTCGCTCAGACTTCAACTGAAACGTGTAGTTTTCAACTTTATTCTCATCTAAGTACTTTACCAGCTTGCGATAGGTGGCGATGTCCTTGCACTGGACTCTGATTCCATGGTTGGAGGTGCGTTTGACGTCATAATTGACCTGGCCGATGGCTTCATCCAGTCGAATGAGAATCGACATGATGTCCGTGACGTTGGCAAGAAATAGCGGCGCTGGCTTCGCGTTGAGTTGCGCATGGCTTGCTCCAGTTGCGGTGGCAGCGGAAGCAGCAGTAACAGCTGCAGCGGCAGCATTGGGCGGCATAACTTGCACTTTTGCAGCTGTGCAAACTTTATTGGCGAGGCAAGTTGCCTCTCGCTGCGTGTCCTCAGTCCTGGTGATCCGTACAAGGTCATCAATTTGCAGGCAGTCTTCGTCACTGCCATCCAGATCAACTGCGCCCAGCTGCGCAGTCTTCTTCTTGGGGCTGTCGCCTTTCTCCGCAGTCCTCTTTGCTGCTCTTTCACTAGAGAGCGGCTTTGTAGCACTTTGCATTGCATTTTTTGCAGCAATATATTCAGCGACCATAGATTCCGCAGAAGTAGAAGGTTTTGCCTTTAATTGCTGAGCCGCAGCTCGAGAAGTTGTTGGTCGTGCCGTTTTTTCTGTTCGTATGTCTAAAAAGAACACACATTAGTGATCTCCGCCTCTTCCCATTCTCGTACATGAACAGCTGACCTGCAGCTGCATGATGAGGGGAAGAGTACGGGGATACTCTTTATTTATTTAATACTTCACAATAGCATTTTATGTAAATATAAATAGCGCCTATGAGATAATTAAAATCTAAAAAGGACAATATTTGTCGAAACTTATCATAGAATGATTCAATTTAAATAGCCATAAGTGCACAAAAATAACAGTGCAGCTTAATTTTACAAAATACTTATATAAGAGCAATTTAAAGATAATACAAATTAACAATAAAGTGCTTGAGTAACTGATTAACGACTAAATAGATAAGTAAGATTTAAGTTTAACAATAGTAATAGATGGCATTAATTAATATAATTCAATTATTTCATTAATAAGCATCTACAAGATGCACAGAGAAAATAGCCCAAAGTGGCCAATTGGAATAATAGAGAAAAGTCGAGACAAAGTCTGGTCATTTTCTCAAATATGGGCTTAAGCTAAAATTAACTTAAATTACAAAAAGTTTATGACAATTAGTATAGATAATTAAATAGAAATAGTTTAACAATTCATTTTAGCAGTTTTGATTTAATTAATTTTCGTTCGATGTATCGCAAATGCAATTGGAAAGTGACGATGCACCCCTGGCTTTGTGCCTATCGGAGTGCATAATCAAAACAAAAACAAAAAACAGCTGATTGAAAATTGCATTAAATGCAAATTTTATGCTGCTAATTGGTAAGTTTAAATATTAATAATTAATTGAAATTAATTATATGAATAATTAATATTAATTAACTATCATATTTTTATATATATGTGGCTGCTATTATACGAAATACAGACGGGCGCAATACTGTAGACAGCGGAATTGCATTAAGTGCAAGCTGACTAGCAGGTGAGTTTTGCAAAATAAAATTAGAAATTGTAAACGTGATATTAATAAAGTTGATAATTAATATTGATTGATTATTATCTTTATATAAAAAACAGCTGCTACCATACAAAGTGCAGAGGGGCGCAAAGCTGGAAATGGCCGAACTTCATTGATTGCAAGTTGACTAGCAGGTAAGTGAATTTTGCAGAAGTTAATAAGAACATTCAAAGATTATTAATGTTGATTTTTTCTTTGCAGAATACATGAAGTACAGCAAGGAGACTTAGCCATATGGGCTGCATAGCCAATAGGGCGCGTATTTAAGTTAGTTTTAAGTAGGCTTAAAATGTGCATTTTAGACGCAAGCGCCGTCGCATATGTTCGCTGCACATATATATGTGCCGAAAATAAAATTTTTGAATTGTCAATTAGTGTTAATACTTAACTTAGATCTCTATGTGATCCAAATACGACCCTATAGGCAGCAAGTGGTGATGGTGGTGGTAGTGGCCGCGGCATTGGCGCAATACCCTCGAAAACAGGTAGTCGTTGCGGCTGGTGGGCTGCTGCTTGTGCGGCTTCGTTGCGTTGCTGAGCCTCCCGTCGGCGAAGGAATCGCTCTCTGCTTTCAGCTACTTCGTCGGCTTCTCTTTGCAGTTGCCGCTGAGTGCGTAAAGCAATATCGTTGGCTAAATGCGTGTTAACGAGACTCGTGTATCTAGCCAATGTTATCCGCTGTGGGATGAACGGGTCGTAGGCAATGTTTTTGGCCAAGTTGTTGGTATGGACCCGGAGTCGATCATAGTATTTGGCGCAGAGATTGTTGAATATATCATCCGCAGATGGAACTTCCAAATCAGCTCTGATGCGCGCGTTCGAAACAAAGTACTGAGCACCAGAAATGGCTCTCAGAGCTTTGTTGTGTACGACTCGAATGCGGTTGAATTGCGCCTCAGATAGCAGAGCGCCCCATACAGGCAGCGAGTATTGCCAAAGTGGAGCAACTAGCTGCCTATAAATAATGACTTTTGTTCTAAGCGTCAATTTGCTATCCTTGTTAATGAGCCAATCTATCTTTTTAAGCCTAGCCCTGACCCTAGTAACGACCGTAGTGACATGTTGTGAGAATCGTAGTTTTGTGTCTAGAGTAACGCCCAAATACGAATGTGAGGTGCCATTTTCAATAGTTTCGTTGCCAATACGAATAGCCTGATATGGCGCTATAACTCGAAGCGTATGCATGATATGCATAGTCTTGCTTGCATTAATTGTAATGCACCACTTGCTCGCCCATTCAGCCAATCTATCCATATAAGCTTGCTGTTGAATAAGCGCATCTGCTTGACGAAAGTCTGCCGACAGAACGATGACGTCGTCAGCATAAGTGGCAATCAAAGTCCCTCGCGGATAAGCTGGCCTCGGTATATCGCTGGTGTACACATTGTACAAGATAGGCCCGAGCAAGCTACCTTGTGGCACACCAGCGTGAATTTGCTTGATTCCTGAGCGACAGCCACCGTGACACTCAACAATAAACGTCCGATCAACTAAATAGCAGCAGAGAATGCGGTAGAGAGCATCCGGCAATAGCATCTTGAGCTTATATTTCAAGCCTGTATG